>NW_007578028.1:390088-402407 GCF_000690725.1 Stegastes partitus
ACGTAGATCGGAAGGATGATGGATGGTTCAGTAACCAGCGATACAGATGATACTTCTGCACACTTTCAGACAGATTTTGAGGAGCAGATGTGGTTGACAGAAAGCATGAAGTAAACAGAAGAGAAGATGCATCCAAACAATAAACATTGTGGATGTAAGTAAACCTGACTGCAAAATGTCTTCTGTAGTTGCCTGCTGTTGGGGGGGGGAAAAAGAAGCTCAAACTGTGGCTGTATTAGTGTTTCATGATGTACGCAATGCTTAATAATTGATAACCAAACCTGCTTAGGCTGCTGCTGAGGTGCCTTTGCACTTTTGCTGTGCATTTCATTTACAACATGTTATCAGGGAGATGTCACGGGTGGTTTTAACAGGCTCCATCAGCACTGCGTCGCTGTGAATGTGACCTGTATGAATGTTAAGAAGGTTGCCGCTAAGAGGATAATTTGTGCTCCCTGGATGGATAATTATTTAGCAACAAATTCAGTCAGTCAGTTATCACCTGTAAAGGCTTGGTAACGTGTTGCTAAAAAAAAAAAAGATGAAACGTGTTAAACTGAAAGGTGTGTGAATACATTTCAGTCTGATTAGACAACCTGGTGACATTCAGACTTAAAACAAACTAGAGGAATATCATAAATGTCAACTGTGTTCTTATAGATCTGGTATTTTCAACATATTCTGGAAGTGATGGCAGGTCAGCAGAGATCTTATCAGGCAGATGTGAAAAGCTTAAAGCCGTCCACCCAGGTGATTGACTGGCAGCGCTGAGCCCTTTGCATTGAAGTCCCTAATCCTTCAGACTGAGGTGCTAAGGGCCAAGAGGTAGTTGTTTTCCTCTCAGCAGCCATCAGGATGAAAAGCTTTGATTAACTGTTATTCTTGAGGTCCCACTGAGCCTCGAGGAGTCGAGCTGCTGAGGGAGATTTCCCCTGACAGGCAAAAACACAACTGGCCATAAAACTCCCCCCTTTTTTTAAACACTGATATTGTTAATGACATTTCTGAAAGAGAGAGGGTTTTACTTTATACTTGGGTCTGTCATGGCGTATCACTTAGGAAATAAATCAGAAGGAGAAACACTCCTGTTTTTATCATCAGCCTGTAAAGGACAATGGAAATGAGAACATTATGAAGAAATGATGGGGTTGTTTTTCAGACCTGCTGGCATTATATTAATGCGTTTTCCCAGCCTCTGGGTTTATTCCTGTAATATTTATCTGGAATGATTCTTGCACCCCAGAATTGTGTTTCTCATACCTGCAGCCAGTCTACCCAGAGTTCTCAGAGGGATCTGCTGAGGCTTGGTGGACGCTGTGTCAGACACATTTAGATTTCTGCCTTTCATATTTCCACCCACACAGTTACCCTGCACAGTTGCTGGTGAATGCTGCTGAAACCTGCGATTTTCCCAAATACATAGAGGAAGGAGGCACAGCTCTGAAGGCAGATCACTGCAGCAACATTCATCACAAATTACAAGCAGAAAAATAAAGGCCAAGTTAAATTTCTTTTTTTTTTTTGTGCCTCTATGTGTCCTGTGGGACTGAGAATGTAACCGCGCTCTCATTTTATTGTCGGTGTGCTTTGAATGGAAATGAGTGTGTTTAAATATTCACCGTATATACACCGTAATCTACATGTAAAACGCACCAAATTCACATGTTCAGTGATTTATTACGGCGCTTTTTTTTTTTTTTCGGCGTACGAGCTACAAAGTGTAACCAAATAGGGTCTGTCACAAGAGCTGTTTATAGCAGGATTAGTCATAGAAAACAGCCCACTCCCCCCTGTGACAAACAGTCTATAAACCAGTAGAAGATCTCAGCAGACCAGGGTAGAGCTACTAGTCTGCATTTCGTTTAATTCACAAGAGGAGGGAAAGCCTTTCGGTCTGAATAGTGCTCCTGCTTATACACCCAAACAAGATTAGAATATAGTAGGGATTTGAATTCCAAGCCCAAAACACGTAGCCTTATCCCCCCCTGAAATAAGCTTGGGTATTGTTACACTCTTCATTTTCATCTTTTCCACTCGATCCTCTGTGTAACTGTATATCACCGTGTCACTACAAAATTAGATAACCACTTCTGGTTATGGGAAATAAAGGCAATGTTCTCAACGCGGTGTTATTGTCTAGAAGCACTGGAACAACACACTTGATTTAAAAAAAAAAAAAAGGAGCAGATATACAAAAACAAAATGTTTTGCTCTTTTTCTTGGCGGCATTGCACATATAGTTTCATATTGTTTCTTGAGTATTTATTAAACATCTCCAGGAATAATTCAGACATCGGTTGTAGCAAATTAGATTCTACAGTCTTTCCACCACAAGAAAACTAATTTCTTCGAGAATTATCCCTCATCTTCCTTTCTTGTTGAATCATGCACCCTGTTTGACATTCTCATCATTAACGGCAGACACTTTCATCTGAAAAAGAAGCTTTCATTACCCTTGTTTCTTGTGCTGCATTAGTCTCTTGCCGCTATTGAATTACGAGAAATTGTGTGGACACTGTATCT
This sequence comes from Stegastes partitus, assembly GCF_000690725.1. NCBI lineage: Eukaryota > Metazoa > Chordata > Actinopteri > Pomacentridae > Stegastes > Stegastes partitus. The sequence continues at coordinate 392,612 of NW_007578028.1, forward strand.
CTGACCGCTGCTGCCTCTATTTTTTGATCATAGAAGTGAAGAGTATTTTCCATTCAACTCTTTGTATGTTGCTTAAAAGCCTGTGATGCAAATGTGAAACTGGCAAACAAATAAACAGATTTATTTATGCTTTCCTAAATCAAAAACAGCACAATCAGAAATTTAAAACAAAAGACGATAACCTGTGAAATTGATTTCTTTTAATGCAGTGACTGACACCTGTGAAATGCATGCTGGTAATGTTTTCTAGTGCTATTCAAGGTTAATTTGGGCCACTTATCAAATAGATATTTGAATATATCCATAATTTAGTTTAGAAATAAACTTAATTTTCAGTTTTTCCTGGCATACTATCAATCATATATTTCTCACAAGTGACTGTGAAAGTGCATTTAAGGAACACGCACAGAGCAAAAATACAACCTTGTGGCCATTCTGACACTTGATTCCCATCTCCAGTTACCATTACAGCCCCATAATGTCATTATTAGAAGTTCTTAGTAGCTCTCAAATCTAGTTATCATGTCATTTGAGGTCTCGCTGAGCCCCAGTTTGTCCCTAAAGTGAAACACTGCCTCACTTCCCCCCCGACACAACATGGAATCTGTTTGCTCCTCTGATTTCAGCTAGATGGATATTTCAGGAATTGATTTGCAGAAAAACGAGAAAAAAAAAACTTGGATAAATATGAGGTGAAAAGCGATGGCTCGTGCCACAGCTTGTGTGCACGTCCCAGAGTCACTTATGAATGACTATGCTTTTTAAGTTACTCAGTGTGTGGAGGATTTTTGCAGCTCTGCTCCAACGTTAGCTTTGAATCAGCGTGAGTCTTTACACACATGCACGCAGCGTGGACAGGAGGACAGTCCGCCTCCGCCGCTGCACCTCCACAGAAAAAGAAAAAGACAATCTGAAGTTATTTCAGGAATCCTTTCAACACTTAATATAAATGACCTGATAGCCTGCTGGGACACTGTTATATATGGCTGCAGCTTGTCTAAACACGCCTATATTTCATCCTCTCTTCCTTCCTCTATCGCACACGTTTGAGCGAGTTCCATTTACTTTTCATCATCCTACGTATGTCCAAACGCAAACCTCACGTGCAGACACACATGTACGCATTAGCTGCCAGACTATTGCTCACTGTCAGGACAGAGGTGAGGATTAATATTTCATGGCCCTCCACTGGCAGAAAGTGGATCTATTTCCCAGCATTCCCTGATGCCCAGTGTGTAGACTCCATGTGGGCCAGAGGCCAGACAGGCTGATGATGGTCTTTCTGCTGGACATGCAGAGTTGTCTGCCTTCTGTAATTGGCCCTTATCCGTAAAGGAACAACTGTCTTCAAGTTCAGTTCCTACATACCTATATATACATATTCTATCCTGTGCATACTACCCTGTGCATACTACTCCCCAACCACCCTTAGAAATCAAAAATGCATTTCTTTTCCACAGCCTGCAAAATCATATCTTCCACATGTCCTGAATAAGTACGACTGCTTGGCATTTCAATTATTCCTCACAATATGAATGTATAACATGAAAAGCCATTTGGCGAGGTTGGTCATAATAAATCAGATGCTCGCTAAATGAAGTGTGCAGCTGACCAAAGCAAGAGCAGCATTTTTTTATTTTTTATTTTTCCCACACCACAACGCAACGCTCCAGTCTGCACTGTGGTCATCTCGTCATCCACTTTATGCCACTTTCATTACTATTTTTTCAAAACATGCATAATGATTTGGCACGGTTTCATTTAAAATGCCATCAAGGGGAACTTTATTCCCTCTTAATGCTGTTTTATATTCAAATATTAGTAGTTATACACTGCTGATGATGTTTCTGAAACATCTGTAGCTTCCTGTACAAGCAATGGGAAAAAAAAGTGCTTGCATCCCACATCACCCTGCTCACATTTCCATGGTCTGCATGCTTTTTAATTTTTATTTTTTCTAATTTATTGGTCAGGGTTTTCTGCAGATGAAGGTCATGTGGCCAAGAGCCTGGGAATTTAATAAGAGTCAAACAGCACCGTGTATGGACATTTTCCCTTTGTATTTGGTCAAGGTTTTTTGAGATGAAATGAAGGCATTTTTTTTTTCCGTCAGTATGCAGGAGTTTCAAAAAGGACTCCTGGAGTCTTTGTGCGCTCATTTGCATTCTGATGAGGCAACTGAATCATATGTTTAATTGTTTTGAAATTGTTCTTCAGAGAGAAATTCCTTACTGGGCAGTTCAACTCAATTGAAAATACATATTTTACATTTAAAGGCCGAGGTGTTTCCCAGAGAAACAATACTCTAATCTGTGATTCTGATAATCAGTCCAGAGCTGCTCTTTTAGTGTCTTTCTGAACTTCTCCGGAGCCCAAAACAGCCTTTTAATTATTGTTTTTTTTTTTCAGCTTCAAGTAGAAAAAGACTATTTTCACATTTTCTCTCTGCATCCTGTTCCAGCCAGCTTTTTCTTCTTTTTTTTTTCCTATTCACTGTAAGGACATGCTCTACAACTGACAATTTTCTCTCAAGGAAACACGATTGAATACACTTTAAAGCATCTGCCCTGAGAGAGTTTAATCCTTTAAAGTTGAAATTCAGTTGCAGATTCATTCTGTGTTGTAGCAGGGATGTAAAGTAGGAAAAGAATACCATTAGATGCCGTCTAAAGGTGGCATCTAAAGTATAAGATAAGCAAAAGACAGGCGGCATGTGTACCGCACCTGATGTGGAGCAAAACATAAATCATTTAGTCAGAGTTGTCGCCTGTTTCAAGGTCAAAAGATTTTTCATTTTTAAGCTCAGAAGGTTGTAAATTATGAGGAAATGTGAGGGTTGATATGTAAATCCTGAAAAGACAACGCTTGAATGATTCAGTCTTACACTCCTGAGATTTCTTTTGTGAAGAAACCCGCTGTTAAGGTTTCTGATTGTATTCCTCGTGCGTGCTGTCGAGTCCTCAGATGTTCCTCAAAGCTATCAAGGCAGGGCAGGGTCGCTTGTATTTGACCTGCACATACACATCAGTATGAAGCTCCTCCAAGTCTCCAAAAAAATCTGCATGAAACAGCGACATACCCTCAACAGCTTGACACTCTCAGCCTTCCATGTTTAACCCTTTTTAAAAATGCAACTAGCAGAAGAACAAGTTTAATTGTGCTTTTTCTTTTTGTTAAGCTAAGAAAACACTTCTAAAATTAGCCCTGCCCTGACTTTTAAAGATACAGACAAAATGATTCATGCTTTTCTGGTTTATTTTTTTTCAGTCCAGCAATTCTTTACGGTCCGTCGCCAAGCTTCTGCAGCTTCAGTTATAATGCAGCGACCACGATTTTTCCAAATTAGTTCGAATCGCTTTGAGTTTTGTGGAAAGTATTTTATGATTGAGCGCCGAAGTCTATGTGTGAATACTTGAGACAAGAATTGTTCCCAGGACCAGGCTAAAGCAAATAGCCTCTGTGGTGCTTAACCTTTTGTCCAGAAAAACACAGAGCTGATGCTATATTTAAGAATCAGGCTAGCTACGACCGGCGCACAATACCTACATGTGCTGCTTTTCATCCAGCATCACTGAAACATCTGTAGGCTTTGGAGCGGCGTCCCTCAGGTCATCTTAAACAGCCTAATGTCTTTAATTATTAAGTTACCGTGCTATCTGTGTACTATATGTCCTTATTCTGTCTGTTTACCTGCAGCGCATTGGTTTGAAGTTTAATATCACAGCTCAAAGCAATATTTCTTCCCATCAAATGCATAAAAGTGAAAATGCAGCATGTTTTTCTTCCTTCCTGCACGCACCGAAACACAAGCGAAATACTGATTTGATCTCGGCTGAGGCAGGAAAGAAATGTGGACAAGAGGAAAACAACTCAGTGTCAGGGTGTTAGTCTATTTCTAAAGCCAGTAATTACAGTATAGATAGAAACCAGACTAAACCGTGCTAGCTGCTCCTGTGACGCAAAACAAAAATTGTTGATTTAGTGGTTTAGATCAAGTGTCTTTTTGTGGTTGTGCACTTGTTTACAAAAAAAATATAGAGAAGAAAAAAAGAAAATAGAGAATATTTTGACTTTCTTTGTGAAGAGTGATTTTAAAAAAACAAAACATGACTAAAAATCTTCTGATTTTCCTTCAGTTTCCTTCTGCTCACATCCTTCCTTTCTGTTTCAATCTATTAGAGCGCTGGCATCACCTTTGGGGAGAAATGAGGGAATGCTTTCAGGGGACCCCGAGGAGAAAGTGGACTTTTATGTAATTCTTAGTGGCACCACTTCCCCAATACAGCTTTCCTCCTGCCACACATGGAGGACAGCGGCTGTCAGCAGGATAATAACAAACCTCCACCAAGACTCTTCACAGCTCCCAACTAAGGCTTTGTCAAAGTTATTACAGTCTGCACAGATTTCTTTTTTGTGATTCTATAATCATGCTTTGACACTTTTCTGATTTGGCATCATACCTTTTTGATGCATGCCAATTACAGTAAATCAAATACCTACGATGTACATTCCTAGAATTAGTTTTTTCTTTTCTTTTCAGCATGAGAGCACGTTTTGGTACCAACATGTTCCAGTTAATAGGCGTCAGTGCCACCATTTCTATCATTCAGAGCATCACTCTTGAGAGCGTTCACACTGCACTGGCAGGAGAAGAAGAGCAGCCACAACTTTCAGAAGTTCATTGTACATCCAAACATCCTTACATCTATTTTTTAGCTTCTTATCTGTGTCAGTGACACCAGAGGCAGCAAGCAGAGCAGCCCAAATGTCCTGTTTCCCGACAGCCTCCTCCAGCTCTTCTTGGGAAATCGGAAGGCAATTCCAGGTCAGCTGAGGCTAAGGCTCCAAAATGAGTCCAGCCATCAGACTGCTTCCTGGTGGCCTGCATCACAAATAGGAAATATCTGAGGGATGCTGCAATGTCTCGAGTCTGAAGAATTACCTGAACATTTTTTTAGTCAGGTGCTTCATCCTGTTACAGAGGCATTACTTTTGATCTAAAAATGGGATGATGATTCAAGAAAGAAACATGGTCTCAATTTAGCTTCAAAGCTCAGCACTGCAACAAAGATAAAAGGTTGACACACGTGCAGACACCAAACATGCACCTTGTTGCCACTGAGCTGTGTAAACCACAGCTGGAGACTGATTACAGTTTGATTCAGGTATTTGAGATCTATAACCAAAAAGAAGCCTTTGAGTGAAGTTCAGTGGTGGCTAAAAGCTGTCAAACTAACTTTTAAAAGACAATTAAAAGTTTACGTTGCTTCATGTTTGTTGCCTAACTCCAGTTATTTACCAATCCTAAGATTTAGAAAATAAACTAGAGATTCAGATGGACCAAATGATTCACAGAACACATTGAGTCAAAGGCTAAATTGCTGTTCAAGTTGTAATGCTGTAAAACTTAAAAAATATGAGTGAAATTGTTGCTTGGAGTGAAAATTTCTTGGTCTTGATCTAAACATAGCACATTTTTTAAACCTTTGTCTTAGTTTGGCTGCTTTCCTTTTGTGAAATTATGGAACTTTTGACACTGTTGTTTGAAAAAATTGTCTCTTGCGTAAACATTTGTTTGATTTGTCATATTTTATTCTTTTTTTTAATATAATGTATTGATTTCTTTTGGTAGGTCTTTGATGTTAAACACAAGTAATGTGACTCACTGTATATAGTTTGCCTTCATTTATTCTTTGAACTGTAATGCAAATGAGCTACGGTTCATCATTTAACATAAAGAGCTGCAGCTGCTCCTGTTGGAGCCACATGTTATCCTGTTTTCAATTAAAAGGGAAATTATAAATTTCAAGTGCAACCTTCCTTGTGGTTAGCTCTGATTTTAGCAATGACGCAAACATGACTTCAGTGAACATGTGATAAAGACACAAAACAGCACAGGCTGCTGATACAGAAAAACTTGTATTTAAAAGTTGCGAAATTTTACGATTTATTTAATGCAACTTTAATCTTAACATGAACTTACATGGTGCTTTGAAGTGTATGAGATTTTTTAAAATACTATATTACATAAATGCTAAAACAATGGTGGACCTTGACAGAGGAGATGGCCATCAGTAATTCAATTTACATAAATTACTGTAAATGTGCTATTACATGGACGAAGATGAACAGTGGAAATCTTTAGATGAGACCATGTGTATTTGATTTCTCATACAATCATCTGCTACGCTGAAAAAAAAACAACTTATCGAGAGCGAAATCTCATTTTGCCTAATTTAAAATCTACTGCTTGTGTGCACAACTGAGGGTAGCATTGATCCCACATTGATGAAGGTCAGCAGATTGGCATGAATGTCACTAGTCACACGCTTTCATGCAAAGTGTTTTTACAATACCATTAGCTGTGGTGACCCTGATGGGAATAAGACCTTTTACCCAACAATGTGAGTGCTCTCCATGTCTCCCAGAGCAACTGGACGTTTTTTTTTTTTTTTTTAAACTTTTGTTGCCTGTCTAAAAATACTGCATGGGGGGGGGGGGCACAGGAGGGTTTCAGGGTTGTCTCTTCATGGGGCTGGACATGAGACCATGTGCGTCTCAAGCTCGGATATGATAAGTTAAAGTGACAACTTTCATCTACTAATAAGTCAGATGATAAACAATGGCATTGTCGATGTCTTGCCTGATGTCATAAGCCTCTTCTTTGCCCAGCTGGCATCATTTGACCAATTTGCTGTGTTTGTTTTCTGTCAAGGAAATGCGGCATTGAACAGGCATGGGGTAAAACATAATGGATGAGCGCGCACAAGAGGTTCAAATCCCCCCTACTGCTGACAAATCACTGAAGAAAACAACCACCCATCCACCATACAGATACAGAGAGAGAGAGAGAGAGACAGAGAGAGAGAGAGAGAGAGAGAGGGTTGTGGTGAAGCCAATGTTTGTCGTCGAACTCCAGCAAATATGAGGATGGGAAGATAATGGCCCACACTAAACAGGATGATTGAACCACTGCAACTATCAATTTATGTCCTTTTATGATGCATTCTGGCTAAAAGAAGAACTGAAAAACTGAAGCTGGGAGAACCTGGACAGCAAAGAACAAAGGATCTTTTTTCTCTCTTTTTTTTGTGGACATTCTTTCTTCACATCATCCTGATTTACTAAAGATGGGTTCCTGAGTCCAGTTTAACAAAAATGACTGGATGCAACATCTCTATGGAGGAATTACTGGAGACTCCTGCGCTGTGTGCGCGCACGGAGAGGCCGTAGCTCCCCACATGAAGCGTGACAGATTGAGTACTTTTATGGAAATTGCTTGGAAATTTTAGCTCAGCTGAAAGACGCACGGACAGCAATAATACTACATACAGAGAGAGAGAGGGAGAGAGAGGGAGAGAGGGAGAGAGAGAGAGAGAGAGAGAGAGAGAAAGAGAGAGAGAGAGAGGAGCCAGCACCGGCGATCTGTGTGTCTCTGCAATAAGTGGCTGATAAAAAGCAATAAATTCTCTAAAATAAATACAGTCATCCGGCGGTGCGCCATGGGCGATGAGGCGTCAAACTTCAGGAGAAGCAGCAGGACCGGTGTCTCACCACCAAGAGCCAGGACTGGTGAGGATCACGGCAGAACGGAGATTTTGGGATAAACTCAAACTGATCCCCGCCGAGAACAATGAGATTAATGATTTTTGTATGACTTGTCAGGTTACCACTGTGACAGTTTTTGATGTTATTCAGAAAACAAGATTCAGATCTGGGCTGTGCTGGACTTGGTCACTTTGATTTGTTTGCTCAGAGATCAAGTGGCAGAAAGAGGGACATGACACGTTTTGTTTTGTGCTTGAAATAAACGAATACAGCCATATTATTTAGTCAATAAGTTGAAAAAAAGGGATCCTTAATTTTTTTTTTGCACTATGATGGAACCACCACCATGTTCGAAGAAGAGCCTGTCCCTGTCGCTCCCGGTTCCCCGGGAAGGACAGGCGACTCTGAAGCCTCCGCAGCATCTTTGGAGACAACCCCGGACCCCGATTAAAATCAAACATCGGGGGTACTCCGACACCGACCGGCATCACCACCGGCACATGGAGCGCTCCGACGCCGTGGATACGAGCGACCGACCGGGACTGAAAAAGTCTCGGATGTCCTGGCCATCCTCCTTCCACGGGACCACAAACACATCCATCGGAAATTGTGTCGGGAATAAACGGTAGGCGAAGGAGAGGGGTGTTCATTCCAAACGTCCCAATAATAGCCCCTGACAGCCCACAAGGCATATGCGTAAACTGGGGAGGGGTGGGGGCATTTTAATGAGTGCGTAATAACGCAGTGCGCCTGAAGGGTTAACTGATATGAAGCGCTTTCTTTCGGGAGGCGGGACGCGTGGGTTTTCAGTGCCGATGCGTTATGCGTCTTTGGATAGACTGTGTCAGATGGGTATGAGGCGCAAAACCAGCCCGCCCACTCGAAACGCAGGAGCAGCATCTGTAAATACCAGGAACATATTTAAGAGCGTCCACATGTTACATGTTACTAGTTGATGAGTAACGCGACGCGCAGCGGCTTTAATGGCACCCAAGGTCTGGTGGGTGCGTTCGTGCGTGTAAGACTGAGATATTGCCACTGTGCGCGCTCCAGGCCTTTATCAGCTGGTTGTCAGAGGCTGGTGTGGGGCTCAGTGGGCGTAGGACTGAAAGTACACTGCTCAAGTACCCCTTCTCTCCAAATCTAATGGTAGATTCTCCTGACATCTGAGCCCCTGTTGTGGTGAATAGGGAAGAGAGAGAGAGAGAAAAAAGAAAGCTAAATACGATGTGACAAAGTTATGCAGTGTCACCTGGAACTTGTGTCACACAGATGGTTTCAGACAGCATTTAATTAGTACATATGGCTGCTCTCTGATCAGATATGACAGTAAAAAAACGCACTGCATTAAGGAGAGGACACTGACTGACACTGCAGACAAACACAGCAGAACTGTATGGTACTTCAACTCCACCAGCTAACAACTCTACCAGCTCTTAATTCAAATTACATGATGCATGTTAAGCAGGCAGATTAGATTTAAGGCATTTCATTAAGCCGGTCATGGAACGTTACCATTTTGATACTATTACTTTGTCCTTACTCAACAATTGCTGCAATTTATCCTCTTAGCTCGACACCGTGAATGCAGGATGCAGAGTGTAGCAAGGTACTAGTTTACCATCCAAGAATTTAAACCCTGTTCAACATTGGTTGGAGTTCGGATGGCTGTTTGTGATTTATTTTTCTCTCTCTGAGATACTGACTCAGAGAGAGAAAGTCAAGGCCTTCAGTGTTGGTTTTCAGTTTGTTCCCTCTTCCCCGCTGTCCTTTGTGTGACCTGAAATTCCCAGATGTTCTTGCAAGAGAAAAGAGTTCGTTTACATGTTGGCCTGTTCCTGACTCCGCTATTATCCCCCCTAAACCTCTCCCACACACTGATGAAGCCCAAATGTGCTCCAACCACAAGAGGAACCCATTAAATTGTTAAATTAATAACACATCCCCGAGAGCGGATCTTATGAGGACTGTTGGGGTCCAGTGTTTCATTTATTTTCTTTTACTCCTGTTATTATTTGTTTTCTTTCTTTCATGTGTTTTTTTGAATGCCACAGACGGCCTTCCCGGCAGGCCCCTGGGAGAAGGGCCAACTCCAGCTGACTGGAGGAAGGGCTGATTTGTATTTTAGTCCCCAGGACACGCTCTGAGGCAGTCCAATCTTTAGTGCATTGGGACTGACTCTGCCTGCCCTTCTCCTTCTGTGGGCGGCAAACCATGAGAGGGCAGAGAGAGGGAGAGAGAGAGAGAG
>NW_007578028.1:402437-505906 GCF_000690725.1 Stegastes partitus
AGAGAGAGAGAGAGAGAGAGAGAGAGAGAGATAATTCGATTCCAACAAGCTCAGTTCTGAGGGCACACCAAGCTGGCTCCAACTGTGTGTGTGTGTGAGTGTGTGTGAGTGTGTGTACCTTAGCATATCCATGAGGTGATGTGTGGGTGTTTGTGCTACACACTGGTCAGGAGGGAGGGTGCACGGAGGAATGGAGGCTGGTAGATAAATGTTGTGTGTCATGAGTAGTGGTGAAATGCAGCCTGTATTGTATGTGTGTGTGTGTGTGTGTGTGTGTGTGTGTGTGAAGGTATTTGTGTGTGGGCTGTGCACAGGTTAGTGTCTGACCTGTAGCCCATATGGTTTGCGATGTGCCTTGTTTTATCTTTTTTCATATCAATGGGAGGCCAGAGGGATTTCCGTTGTGTTGATATTATTTTTATTCTTCTCACATATTACAGTGACTGTAAATTCTGCCTCCTTGCTTATTTCCGGATAATGGACGCTTGGAGCAGATGCCTCATCTTTTCGCTGCATTTATCAGGCTTTATGAACATCTATGTTGATCCAGCAGCTCTGTGTTTTTAGCTCAAGGCTAACTTGTCCGGCCCATGGAAAGGCAGCTCTATCAGCATCCGCTCTCTGGTTTTTAGCTTGGCACAAACATGCTTTTGCCAGTATAATCACAAATGTACCCCAATCAAACTCTGTAATTAAGGAACACCAAGTGACTTTGTTGCCAGAGAGCGGAGACATAATTGGTCTTTGATTGGCCGGACACTGATTGACCCGGTGGATGACCTTGGTGTCTCAAAGAAGCAGACCGTTCAATCACGGAAGAGTCGGTCATGACCTCATTGGAAGGTTCTGAAAGATCAATCAGCCCGAGAGCTGCTGGTGAAATTGTTCCAGACGAGCTTTAGAGGGAAAAAAATAGATTGTGCTGTGAAACTGTAACGGATACCTTTTGAAAAAAAGAAGCACTCCCAGCAGTCACCAGTCTAGGGATGGAGAATATATACAGGAGGGATTCTGGGTGTTGTTTTGCATAACTGTTTGAAGAATCACTGTCTGCAGCTGTTTTCACTTGTCTATATTTGTGTCTATGTTGTATCCTACAAAATGGCAGTCTTAGTGGCAATCAGCTTCCCCCCAAGAGTGTCAGTCTGCCTCCTCTTCACGTCCCCCATGTCTTTTGTTCGACCGTCTTGTCAGTCCTTTTGTCACAGGATGTTAATATGGGCGTATCAGTCATCAGGTCCCATGCCCATACGCTCTGGGAAGTTCCAACACGAAAATGAATGACTGACACTGAAAGAGTAACATCTCTTCCTGCAATTCTGTTGCTATGGTTACTTGTTTTGTGCATTTGTAGAATAGATTTCATTTACCCAAAAAAGGCAAAGCCTGCAGGCACTTGATGGGCTTGACTGTATAATTTGTCAGTATGTAGCAGATCCCACTGGATATGCATCATGACTTGTATGCTCATAAGGTGAAAAAGGGAATATTAATGCACCTGAAGTCTTCAGATAGTTTAATCACAGCACAGAGCTGCTTTCCTGTTCAGTCCTCTGCAACAATTTCAAACCAAAGCCTCTCTCACCCACCACTTCATGCATTCTTTACACCTCCCCCCCCCCCCTCTTAGAGAAGGATCCAGGGCTGATTTGTAAGCGGGAGCTGCTCTTTTCCCTGCCTGACTGGCCGGCTGCCATAATAATTTAGCTCATAATGAGGTACAGCTCCAATTAATTACCACAGCAGCTGTATTTTGTTGTTGATCATACGTTTACATTTCTAACACTCAGGAAACCAAAAAGTTTCAGGCAGAGAGCATTCAGGAATTTTCACAACAAATGTGTTTTAAGAGTGTTAAGGAATAAACCTCTTATCTCATTTGTGTAGTGGAACCATCTGTTTAAGCTACAGATTGCGCTCTTCTGTGAATACATCGTGCCTTCTCACTACTCTCGGCGCTAATTAGTATCTGGAGGCAGTTCATGTACTGGAACGGTGCTCACAATCGGTTGGCTCAGGTAGATCCCCGAGACCTCAGGTAGAATCCCTCTGAGATCTTTTAGCAATGACACCAAACAGGTGTCTGCTTGAAGGGAACATATACAGTCCTCATCCAAGGCCCCTCTTTGTGTTTGTTCTCCGCTCATCGCTTTGTCTGACTGCAGGCTCTCACAGATACTCAGGACACTGGCAACCACATTTAGCACACTCAGTTTGCTTCGTGAATCGACTGGAAACCTTGGCATCCTTGCATTTTAATTAATTTCACACTGAATCTTCTTAAAGTGGTGATACACTAGTCATTTGTTGTTTTTTTTTTGTGGGTTTTTGACAAGTGTGAATGGGCAGAGATCCCAGTGAGAGGAAACAAAGTGAAACACGGCATCAAAAATCCAAGTTGCACAACAAGTCCACCTGTTACCCGCGATTATGTCCCTGTTTGGTGCAGCTAGTGTGCTTACAACACCCAGGCCTTATTCCCTTCATGTCCATTAATTTGCTTTTATGGAACTTTCTGCCACAATCTATTACGCAACAGTTTCCTCTGCCTCTTTCAAGATGTCCATTGTGATTGTGATAAGCCTCATGCTGGCCATTTTTATCTCTTCTTATCTAATAACATTGTTTGAATCAGCCTTTTGTTCATTAAAATGACAGTCTTTGATTGCTGCATTTCTCTCTTTTTGATCCTCTATCCTCTCACTGCTTCATTTCACCTCAGTGTAAATGGGGAGTATTGATTCCATCTCTATTTCTGTTCTCCGCTTTGTCTCTCTATTGTGTGGCCCGTCTCGCTGGTTCCCTGTAGCTTCTAAGATTCTGTCTGATAGTCTTGTTCTTGCTTACAGCGGCATTAAGCACACTATCATAAATCTATCATTTCATCCCACTCTTCCTCTCTCGTCCACTGAGATCATCGGCGGCTCGCAATGTCTCTCCCCCCTAGAAGCCATATCTGAATCTCAAACCTTCACATCCCAGCGGTGAAATAAGCTGCCCACCACTGGCTGCGTGCAATGCATCACCTCTTCCTATATTCTTCTCCTTAAATATATTTCATACTGACGTAATCTTTCATTCTTCATGCTCTAGTTTCTTGAAAAATCACAGACTTCAGGGGCACCGCAGACACAACCACCTTCATCATATAGCTGGAAATCAGCTGCCATGAAAAGAGGAGTTCAAACAGATCTACCCATCAAAGAGAAGTCTACTTGAAGGGGGGAAAAAAACAGTCAGTAATTATGATGTGAGATGAAAACACACACACACCTATCTGTGAGGCATCCTATGTGAATTTAGTGTCACCTTTCCTTGGATTTATTTTTCTTATGACACACAAAAAAAACTTTACAGTAGTAGTAATTTATTCTTCAAGCCCATCGGCGCTAAGAGGAGCTGAAAGGAAAAACCTTTTTAGTGTAATCAAGTCGCCCACTTCAAACCAAGAAAAAGGTCTTCGTTTGCAGGGACTTGGGAGAATTTAAATGTCAAAATGTGCTGTGTATTCAATTTCAAAATAAGTGGTAGTCTTTCACCTCTCAGCAAATAGCTCAGCTTGATGGAAAACTGCAATGTGACGCTCCTTGGATGTGAGTAAAGACACTGTGTCCATGTTGCGCCCCGGCAAGGTGAGGCAGACCACCAGCGCTCAGAAACAGCTGGAGGTCCCCGACGCCGTGGCACAGAGCGATGCCACGGAGGGGGCGACCCTCCTGACACGTGCTTTCGGCTGTTGTGTTAGTGCAGATCCGCCTGAATGACTGAGACTGACAGTCCCTCTGTTGGCTGTGTGTCGGTGCATCGCGCACACAGCCGAGCAGGACAGAACAAACAACACACACCTGTCGAGCAGAGCACCAAGTCAGACTAATGCGATGTATGTCAGGGCACAGGGAGCCCAGTTCAAACCAAGAGCTCACAACAAATCAGAGCCGAGGAAAGGATGAAGGCGTGCACCTGGAGACTGCACTTGGCACGGAGACACTTACATGAAGACTGCATGCTGGTTCAGCTGCCTGCAAATGCCAGCGTTTCATCTGAGGTATCCCTTCTATATACCTGCTGCCCTCGGAACAGCAGTCTTGCCCAAAATTACTAGTGGAGCTTTACTGGATGAGTATGAGAGAGTGTCAGCTCTGTTTAGAGTAGAGGGACAGATGGCATTAATAGTGGCTTACCATGTCACAGACCTGCTTACTGTACACTGTGGCCAAGTCCCAGCAGAATGACCAACGCTTTGTTCAGATCTGCCTTTTCTCTCTGTTTGCGGAATAAATCAGATTTGTACATGTTGCCTGTAGATCATTATTAGGACTGACAGATAGAGGAGGCGCCTGACACAGTTAAAAAAAAAAATCATTTTTTTAAACCAATTCTTGGTCTGGTTTAGCTCCACTGCTACTGTGTGAGCTTGATTATAAAAAATGCTGAAAACAGCAGCATATAATATTTGCTTGCCATAAAAACAATAACAGCACGAGTGCTTGCTAAATGTGCCATTAAATATTTTATAGTGTGATAATTTAGAAAGCAGGAAAACAAGTCAGCCAGCAAATACAACAAATAGTCCTTGAGCTGCCCTTGTGTGTGGTGAGAAAGGGATTCTGACACTTCAAAGAGGCAAAACCATGAACATGTTCCATTAGAAGAGAAAATCCTGCAAATGTGTTTGGAAAAATGGCTCCTTTTGTTTTATTGATGCTGTTGTTGCTGATCATTGTGGAGGGCATTTTTACAATTTTAGTTTAACCCTATTTAGAACTTTCATGTTGACAGACGTAGAAGGTCTTTCGGTGTCTATTGGACCCCAAGAAAGAATATGTGCAAAATATTTATTAGTATTCATTCTAGACTTTTATACTATGTTAAATAAATTTTCTGATAAGTTAATGTATTTTTGGTTCCAAATGCATGACAAATGTCTCTCTTTTTATATCTTAAAATTTTTTTTCACCAATAAAAAAACAATACCTGTCACTTAAACCAAATGGCCTGAGGTCCAAAAGACCCCAGAGGTCCTGACTAGGGTTAATCTATACTAAAATATTACGAGAACACCTCTTGTCTTATGGTAAAATCTTAATTCATAACAAATTAGTTTACCTGACAAATAAGTGCAGTGGAATAAAAGGTAGCAATATTTACCTCTAAAATGTAGAGCGTCTTAAAGTGGAAAGATACAGCTACCTTGAAACTGTACGTAAGAGTGGTGCTAGAAGAAATTAAGTTTAAGTTAAGTTAGCCTCCGTCACTGCTTGTAAATGCTCAGGAACCATCAGTTTCCTCAGCTGATATGTCCTAAAACTGGAGATTTTCACTGTCATTTGTAAATGTGTTTTCCTTAAATTAAAGTCCTCAGTTTTCAAAAATGTGCAACAACAGGAGGGGAAGTATATTGTTTCCTAAAAAAAAAAAGTCCTGTTACACTCCTAAAAACTAATCTCTGTGTTCAAATCAGATTTTGAAAAATATTTTTTCTTATATTGAAAGAATCCCTCCCCTCCCCCTACCCAAAGTGGCTTAGATGTATCCCCACACTGTTGTTACCTTTCAAATATGCAGATCTTTACATTTCTGCTTCTCTCGTCACCTTACTATCTGTTACTTACTGCAGCTTGAGCACACCAGCTACAATTCTTCCTGCAAAACTGCTGTGCACTAATCAACAGGAGGTGGTGATATTAGAATAATTCAATACAAGAAACTGATTTTGACAAAGAATAATGTCACAGAAAGTCCCACCCTGCGAGCTGACAGGATTGCTTCCATGGATATCAAAACCTGAAGTCTGAATCCGTGCTTTTGAGACTGTCATCGATACACTGCAGTTTCAAGATGGAAAATGTTAAACCATGGCGCTGACTATTTACTTCACACATGAGGTGTCCTCCAGCATGTAAAAAAAACACCATATGGACATGTTAACAAGACAAAAAAAAAAAAGATTTTCATTGGAAAGGTCTTTAAAATGTAACAATGACAAGTGCAGTGCATGATCCATGTATCCACACGACATTTAATATATGTATGCACTTTATATGACTGCAGATATGGTGATGCCAGCTGGGCCTTGTGCTTTGAGACACACTGCACACGTTGCTTCCCGTCTGCATGTCGATAAAATAATTTTTTATTGCTTCTAAAACAGAATGATTCAGGAACCTATGAAAATAAAACAGATGCAATAGGTTTATGTGAGGAATATATATATATATATAAATATATAAATATATATAAAAATAACACCAGCAATCTGTGCAGCTGCAACAAGGTTTGTGGGAACACTTGAGAATTTTACATAATGCATGAAGCGGTTTATGATTTATAGCTGACTGAAGGTGTGGAAGGCTGATGCATACCTCAGTTTCCGCTGTTAGGAAAAAAAAAAAAAAAAAAAAGCCACTGTTCCACCTCCTGACCTCTGCTAGATCAAGTGTGAGCATAACCTGTCTTGTCAGAGCATTTCTTGTAGGTCATGTTCATGTTCACACATTAAAAAGCAACGTTCAGGCTGTTGGAGGACAGAGAGGGAAAGAAAAAAAAAACATGGCTTTAGGGCTCAGGGTGGTATTTTTATTAGATGCTACTTTTCAGTTTGAGTTCTAGGCGTTTTCTAGACTGCATTTTTTTCTGTCTTGAACAAGGTCCACAGCAGTTTTTCAGTAACTTCCTCTATTATACAGTGCATCCTCACTGGATTGGATTTTCTAAAGATGCTGACAGAGGATGGGAGGTGCATTTTACCCCCAACAAAGGCAAAGTAATTAACACCAGCAAGGCCTGAGTCCGAGTTGTCTCTCTTTCTCACCAACCCTCTCCCAACATCCCTCTCATTTCTGTTGCGTGTATGCTTGTGTATGGAGGACTTATTGTGTGATTACTTGTGTGGATTGGGGTTTTGTTGTGAGAGGTTTCCCTCTCCTCTCATTCCATGCAGCTTTTCTCCCCCCTGAGCTTCTGGTTTTTGTTGTTGGCCTTTTTTCAGGAAGAACTTGAAAGGTTTCTGGTGCAATCCACAGCACTGACAGTGCCCGGCAAAAGTTTCAGCGTGTCCCTGAGCAAGGGTGCCCAATCCTCACAAACGTTTGCATCAGCACAGTCTGAAACCACAGACAGGAAATTAGCTAAAATCAGCTGAATCCAACCAGTGAAATATCTTGGCTGAATTGCGATAGCAGCAGCAGAAGAGGGTGCCCCCGTGCACAAAGATGCCGCCTGCTTTAACCCTCTGAACTCCAAGTAGGTTCTGTTGGGTTTTTTAAAAATGTATTTTGTTGCACTTTTTTTTAGCCATGGCTAAAAATAGAGAGAATTCAAAATGTCTTTTATGCTGTAGGACATAGTTTGAAAGCCAAAAGTCATTAAAAGGAATAAATTAATAAAAAAAAAACCAAATAAATCAAATTTCTTTGTTTATTTAATTTCTTTTTTCTTTTCTTTTTTTTTTTTTTTTGAAATGTAAGCACTATAAAACATTTTTCCAGGTGCTATAGTTTTTTTTTTTATGTCTTACATTTTAAATTTGCTTTGACACTTGTCTCCTCTTTGACAGCCTGCCGTTCTGTCAAAAATTCTGAATTTTTGTCACCAGACTGTTGGCTGCAGCAGAGTCACAAATGCAAAATGCAGAATATCATTCTATTTTTTTTTCTAACTAAATCTGTTGAGTGTGAATGGGTTGTTCTTGGTGGTTTTTAATACAAGGCATGTAGATAAAAGTGAGTTTGATTAAATACTGCAATTTTTTTTTAGCTCAGATTTGATCACCCATGATTAGCTCAGTGGCCATGGAGGTCACAAAACCAGATAGTTTTCTCTGTTTATGCAGCTGACACATATATCTTGAAAAATGTTGTAATCTGGGCATTTTAAAAGATAACATGCCTTTGGGTGGGTTTTGGGGTTCAGAAAACCCCTTTACTGTATATATATATATGTGGACAAACCCTTTGAGTTGTCACCCATAGATTTCCTGAACAGCCGTTTTGAAGCTTGGTGTGGTGGCTCCACTCATCTTGGCAGTATTCGATTCTTTTACTGCAGGCTAATCAATAAGTTAGCAAAGAGATGGAGTGTAGATGGAGCTGAGGTAGGTCATGTACAAGCTTCTGGACTATGGAGCATCTCATGACAGCACTCAGCTGTTACTTAAAGCAGGAATATGTTGAATTATGCATCACTTTAAGCCTTAGTACAATTTAAATGCATGTTATATCATAAATTAACCCCCATACGATTGTCATGAATAGGGAATTTGTCCATAGAGACCACACTGTTTCCTGTACCAGGCTGTAAACATGTTTATTTCTGCTGTAACGCTGGGCATTTTAACATGGGGGTCTATGGGGACTGACTCGCTTGTGGAACCAGCCTCAGGTGGCCATTCAAGGAACTGCAGCTTTTAACACTTCCACATTGGCTCCATTTTTCAGCCCCAGAGGTTGCTGCTTGCATCAAACAGGTGGGACGAGACAAGCCGACACCAGGGAGAAGGTGTGAAAATAAGGAGAGTGTAAATGTGACAAACAAGGAAGCACACAAGTGTCTGGAGAACAGAGGAGGAGGCTGGCTGTCTCCTTAGATCATTGCCAATTGTGTATTTCATGGCATCAAGTTTGATACAGTACCTGTCTGTGATTGGTCGTGTCCCTTGCCGCTCATGGGCACATTTGCACAAGCCAGTGATGATGTGTATATGAACGCCAGCCTTCCTCTCTCCCAGGGTGCTATAAATAGGGGGAGAGGGGCCTCGGGCACTCACTGTAATGAGATTAAACCAAACCAGCCTCAGCTCCCAGTGTTTTATTGAGCTTTATTTCAGTTCCCATTCTGTATTTCAATATGTATAAGGAAGATATTGAGTGTGGCGGCTTCTGCGTACTCGACCAGAGTCCATGCAAGAGCATTTGGTCGTGCATCAAGATGTATAGTGTGTGCATGGCGGAAACAGCAAGAGCGAGAGATAATGTGAAAGACTTGTGTATGCGTGTAACGTCCTCATTTTGCGCCCTGCAGGGCATGGCACATCTCCTAAAGATGTGTTCATCATGATGGTAAAGTGTTTGTCACCATAGCGCTGTACTGTCACGAAGCCTCAACCACTGACTTGAAATCATCATGAACTCCCCTCTTTGCTTTCTGACTTTTTCCAGCAGTTTCCATATTGTGCATGTGAGGCATGTCAGTTGCTGCCAGTGGAAAAGTGATAGTTAACCGCAGTGCATCACTTTTGTTGAATCCCGATTTGTGAAAGGCAGACAGAAAGCCACACTGGCAGAGCTATTGTGGCTGAAAGTCTGTATGCGAGCATGTGCTTTTGTGAATGCTTTTTTATGAGACGGAAAGTGTCTGGGGACATGCAGAGTGGGAGACATCCATTCTGTTTGGACATACTGCTGATTCTCACAGCCCATATTCCCCAACTCTGACGTTGTGGAACGGTCTGCTAGACTCTGACTGCTTTTTCTACCAAGCCGCTCAGGCCTCATTACCCAATCACAGCTTCCTCCGCCATCATTTTGCCATCAGTTAGGGAGCACTTGGCTCCCCAGGTTCACTCGATTCTCTGCTGCTGATAAATATATGTTCCTCATCTTCTGCTCTTGTTCCCATTAGCAGGGAACATAACACTATCAACATCATGCGCACCTCTAAAACTCATCATGAGGACACTTTTATCAGTAGCTAATGAAAGAGACAGAAAAATGAAGAAGGATGTGAAAAAAAAGACAGCGAGAGCAACACTCAAATCATTTATAACAGAGGTAACCACAATAATGTGCAAAATGAAATTCATCCATCTTTTACAGTTTTGTTTTTGCCTTTTAGCTTTTATTTAACATTGTCAGTGCAGCAAGCTGTGCAGCCTGTGACCAGCGCTTACAGATGAAACAGTGTTCAAACTGTTACTCATATATCACACAGAACTTTTTAAAAAGCAATGCACGGCTACACCTGTTTACTTACTTTAAATGTATTTTGCCATTCAAGCATATATTGTTAAACCCTACATAAGTGCAAATCCCTGATCTGATGAAGTGAACATACACAAGATCTTTCTTTAATATAATATTACCCCAAAGTAACAACAAAGTTAACAGAAACCCAGAGAGCACTTCTACAGTCATGTGTGACTAACAGACTCAAGGTGGTACTGCCTCAAAATTAAACTCCCTGTAGCTGATGAGTGACTGTAATATGTGAATTTAGCAACATTAATGTGCTAAACACAAATGTAGCGTTCTAAAGTATCACCCCAAACGCTGACGTACAGGACTTTAGGTCACGTCCTGCCACTACAACGTGACACAACCAAGTCAGACAGGTGCTGAAAAGTTCAAGCTGCTGGCGCGACGGGATGCAAGGAGAAAAAGCGGAGGGTGCACTGGAACTGGGGGACGCTTGTCTGAAATTTTGGTGCTTGTGCTTAAAAAAAAATGAGGAAAAAATGAGGGACAAGAGGGCACTGAATGACATGAGAACAAAAATGACAGACAGACTGACTCATCCGACGAGCGCTCACTGCCTCGCTGCAAGGCAACGGCCCTGAGGCAGCTTCACAACAAATGAATCCACACAGATACGACTGCCTTCTCCTCACTAATGATATGTAACTGCTATCTGGGATAATCATTTTCTTATTGTTCTCTCACTAACATGATTCTCTCTATTATTAGTATTATTACAGCACTATAATCAGGGTACAGTTTTTCTAATTGTCTTCATTAGATTTCGGATTAATTTCATCTTCAGGCATGTAAATTACGGTAATATAAAACACTCAGCTTTTGACCGAGAGATTATTAATCTTGTTAGGGAACAAATCCTATATAATATACATTCTTTGAACACATTTATAGTAAGTATTGTCACAAAAAGATGAAATTAAAACTGTATTATTTCATGTATAATATTTTGCTATGCCAGTGGCTTGGCTGTAAGGATTTATGCTTTAGTTTAGGCTAAAATATTATATAATTTCTTTTAGCAAGGAGGGCTCTGGTTCCCAGAGGATGAATCCCACTGATTTAAGTGATCCCTTAATATTTTCTCTAGCACCACCATGAAGTTGCATTTCAGAATGAAATATCTTGAAATCGGTGCATAGAGGATGCAGTGGAATGATTTTGATTGACTAACTTTTTTATCTCTTGAGAACAAGTGAGGTCACACTTTTCGCTTGTCCAAATACATTTGTGACTTAATAGTAATTACACTCTCATCTAGTCCCTGCGGTCCTGCACATAAAGCGCTCATTTCTCAGTGCTGCTCCACACTTGGTGTTTAGTGACGTGGGAGCAGATGACTGTCGGCTCATTTCTAATGAAGCAGTCCGATAACCGATACTGAGAACTGATATACACCCAGGAGCCACAACATAAAAACCACCGACAGGCGAAGTGAATACAGTTGATCAGCTCTTTACAGTGCTGGGAAACTGGAATGCATGTGGACGTTGCTTTATAGCGTCCCACTCAGCTAAGGATTGTTGTAGATCCAACAACTTCGGGAACAGCTTGAGGAACTTGACCAAGAGCCATAGATGTCCTGTGTGTCCCTGCCTGATGGGTCAGAGCTGTTTAGGAAACATACATAATAATAGACAGGTGGTTTAAATATTATTGTTGATTCAATCCTGATATTTCTCTTTATTTCTGATCATTTTGGTGTCAAAATTAGGATAACACAAACTCCAACAATTGACATACCGTTGATTATTTCTGTTATATATATGTTTAATGAAAAGACAACTTTTCAACATTTATTCTTCAGTGTTGACAGGCTGCTGATGTGATGTATAACCAATCAGCTGGGGCTGTAGGCGGGACATTGCTCAAGACCACACAGTGACTACAGATAGAGAGAGGGGGCAGCATCAAAGTGGTCTGACTCACCAGATGTGGATTGTGAGTAAAAGCCTGCCTGCTACCACACTGAAAATTTGAAGCAGTAAAGCAGACATGCTAGTTTTTCTTTTTCTTTGAATTGAATTAGCCGTTTTATTGACAGTGTTTGCCTTTTTGTATGAAAATGTTCCACTGAAACAAATTTTCGGGGGGACATAGTTGCAGCATTCTTCACTTTGCTCCACCCAATGTGATGCTTTGAAGTATACAAACAAGCCAGGACATTTCCTTCTAATATAGCAGAATAATAAGATAATTGCTGCAGAATGGCCTAAGAGCCAAAAAAGCTCATTGTAAAATTAATTTAAACAATAATTCCAATAATCAGAAAAATGTTAAAAATCTGATCTGATCTGAACAACCTTTACTCTGCATGTTTACTCTGCACTTACATCAGCATGCGACTATCATTGTGACATTCATGTTTATTTCAAAGCAGCACCGTACAGAGCCGACAGCGCAAATGTTGGCCTGTGCATTAAAAATGGACAATGAAAGGTGTCACATAATGAGAAAATTATCATCCGCCCCTGCAGCTCCCCTCAGGTCTACAAGGTGCCAAACCATCTTTCAGCTCAATATTTTTCTGGCCCACAACTTTTTGTTTGGCTCTTAATGCTCTCAGACTGTACGCAACCTCCCCAGCAACAAACCACAGACAGACAAAGATAGCAACTCGCTTTTGAACACAGTGCAGCATTTAGCAGCTTAAGAGCCAAATAATTCCCTCAGGGGTTATTGGAGAACATAACAGAGCTGAAAGGAGAGCCAGTATCGGACATGCTAACAGCTAACACAACATTAAAAGTGTAAATATGTCAGTGTTGTGTTCACAGCTTGTCTTTGCTGGATTCAAGTAAACTCAGTTGCTGCAGCTAAATTGAAAACACTTCGAAAAGACGTGGGGTGTGATGGAAAGGTGTGATTTCTCTTGACTGCATTTAAAAAAAAAAATTGGTTACTTATGGCCATGTGACGGGGGAACAAACAAGGTGGAAAGATTTCATTGGGGGGGATCACTTTTGTTCAGCCACGCCGCAAAATGCATTAAGGGACAATTTGGAGCATCAAGCTAAATGGACCGTTTCACTGTGTGTTCAAATCAACCTTGTACGCTTTCTCACTCAGCTGCACCCTGCCCAAGCATTTGTTTTTACACCACATTATATCAGTAATTATCTATCATTCAGGGTAATACGCAGCCAACCATCTTTGTGCTGGGGAATATGTATGACGAATTAGATGCCAAGACCGCTTATTAGTCTGCAGTTCATTTCAAGATTTGATTCAACATGACAGACGAATTTTGAAAATTAAGAGAAATGGTATGGAGATTTATTCCCCATAGATATATCGATAGATAGATAAACTCTTACATTAGCCAAGAGTGGCAGACTGAGTGCAAAGACAGATGGAGGAAAAGATGGAGGAAAAGATAGTGAGATGGTGAGGAGGAACACAGCCACAGTGACACAAAGGTAGCTCTGGATGACTCACACTTCTGTTTTCTCTCTTTCTCTCTGTCTCTCTCTCTCTTCATCTCTCTCCAGTCTGGATTAAAATAAAAGAGGCCCAGCAGCCCCAGCCTGCAGAGAGGGAGTTACGCGCTCCATCTCGGAGATAGGGTGATGTGCTAAAAATACCACTCCTTGTGTGGGTTTGTTGGGGAGGGAGAGGGGGGGGCAACAGCATGGGGAGGGAGGTTTATGGATTTGGTGGTATAGTAGAGACGCCAGCGCTATCACTACTTTCCACAGTCCAGCACTATCGCATTTCCAGCTACTCGAAGCATTTCTTTTCCCATCATCTCCTGCTTCACAATCTGCACTAATTGGGTTTTTTTTTTGTAAGAGCGCTCTTCCACTTTCTAGGAATGCCGGTCAGTGCAATTAAAATCTAGTTCATTTCGGCAAATTCAGCTAGCTACCGCTTTTATCTTGTTGACCCCCCCCTCCCCATCCCTTCTTTCCATCTCGCCCCCCTTCCGCTCACGTCTCCCCTCTGTGAAACTCCATTAAACATCAAAAGCAAATCAATATCAGTCTATTGCTCTCGCCCGCTGCGGACCGGTTGCTCTTCCCGTCGAGGAGTTCGTCTCTCAGCTCCTAATTTGTCTGGATGTGGGTAGCAAGAAACTAAGCAATTGAACACGTCTCTCCATCTGTCATCTCTCAGGATGCGCCTTTGTGTCAGCTGATCCATCTGTTTAGCCCACAACAGCAGAGAGGCGGAGACATACAGCGGAGTTCCCATACCTGCGAGGTGCTTCCTCGGTGGAACAATGCTCATTAAATGATCTTGTGGTTTCCGGCCCCCACCGCCCAGACATTGGAGTTGGAATGCTGGTTGCAGGAAGGGGAAAAAAAAAAAAAAAAAAAAGCTGAGTTTTGGGAGTCACGATTCTTAAATACTTACCTTTTACACTCCACGGCCTCTGGGATCGCAGGGGGGATTTACATATAAAAGGGTAGGAATCTCCGTGGAGCATGAAGAGTGAAGAGAGGAGGGAGATTCAAGAGTTTCTGCCAGTGCTGCATGTAAAAAAAAAATGGTTGTAATTAATCATTTTGCATATAATCACACAAGAAATGAGAATGAATGGTAACGATAACACAGGGATTCATGAATAAAAGACACAAAAAGACAGAAATTTAAACCATCACAACTGTTCCATCACGCTATGATGACCCTGCTGACAGTAACTTTAAGCTTCAGGCGTATTTGAGGGTCTTTTGAGCGACCACTTCTAGCTTCTTGCATGAAAAGTTCCCCCAATTTTAGAACACTCCAGCAGGAAAACAATCCAAAACACACAGACAAGGATTGCCCATATTGTTAAATAACATTGCCTGTCGTTTGACCTCAGTCCAAGTGAGCATGTGTTTCACTTCCTGAAGACAGACTGACGGCAAAGAGGCCACAAAACAAGCAAGGAGTGGAGATGGCTACAGTACAGGCCTGGCACTGCAAGGATTTACAACCAACTATTCACTTTTAGCCTGCTGAATTACTTTCTAAAGACTGAAATATGGGGATTACTTATGATGTACAGTAAAAAGGCTGTAGCTCCTACACTGTTAATTCTGTGTTGATGTCAGCTTCTTAATATTAAAGCAGAGATTCAGTGTTTTGACCTCATAGTGAGAGTTGCAAATCAAATTCAGCGTGTACACCGAGTAAACTAAACAGAGCTGAAAGTCGAGCAGCCGGCGAAACAGGCGGTGACAGAACGAGTCCGTCTCCACCTGGGGAGAGACTCCTGTCAGTTTTCAGGAGTTCAGAGATCTGCTGATGTGAAGTGACGGACGCCTCTGGTGGGTTTTACAGAACACAGAGTGTAAGACAATCCACAGGGCAGCAGAGCCCAAATTCCTCAGGTGAAAGAAAACACTGTGCTAAGAGCTACGCGTGTGAACCATCGAATCCTGGTGGAATTTATTTTGTACAGTGCACTAATAGATTAAGAGGGTTGAGTGTGGCTGTCCTTTGGCTATGTGGAGGGCCTGTTGCTGTGCAGAATAAAGGCTGATTATCCTGTGTAGTGTAGCCCATAAAAATAAATCCCTTTCCTGTGGCTTTTGCCAGGTGTACGATTGCGGCCAATCCCTCCGGGTTCTTCCTGAAATGCATGTGTTTTGCACTTTCAGAGGCTGCGGCCGGCTCTGTGTTTCAGGCCGCCTGGAGTCGAGGTTGGTGATCCTGTGGGCAGGATAATCTGCTGTAATCTCCAGCTCTGTGATCTGACCACAGCGCAGGGGGAGAGCTGGACGGGCGGGAGCGGCTATGGATGCAGGGGACAGCTGTGGGGAGAACAGGGGAGGGGCAGGGCTGAGGGAGATCAGGGCCGCTGCACTGTAAAAACTCATCTATGCTTAGAAATATACACATTTACATGTAGTGCTAAATAAACAAAAACTGATACAAACCTAAAATTGGCAACAGATAATCAGACATATTGACAAAAGTTTCTGTCAGATTTACTTTCCAGCTTTTTATCTGCAGTGATGGACATCTGCTTATGAGTGTCATTGTTTGTTATACTGTGCACAGCCTCGTTCAGTCCAGTATTAGCAGAGACATGTGGATCTCACTGCAGCTCTACTGACTTATAAAGTGAGAGTGTGGGGGTAGGGGCTGAAGTGGATTAGAATTTTCATCGGGGTAGGCATTGTTTTCATTTTTATCTGAGAAAATATCTGTGACTCATCAGAGACGCATGCATGAAAGGACTCATAGCAAGTCTCCCTAATGCAGCTGTTTACAAACTGGATAAGGGAAGGGTTTCTGGAGAGCTTTAACTCAGATACAATGCACGCTGGGAAGTATGCTAATAAGATGGCAACGCTTCTTAACTAACATAATTTGATGAGTTTAATGAGCGCTCAGCAGCCAGGTCACAAGAAGTCATGGTGCTTGAATACATGATTATAAGTTCTAAAATGGTTGTGATTGTAAGAACTGCAGATTTGATCTAATTACTGCATTGGTGATGGAGGATTAGTAGATGTTAGTAAATTCTGAGATTTTACAGTGTGGCTGCTGGCCAACCTGTCACTTTCTCGTTAGCAATCTTCTCACAGCTCAGTAGAACTGTTTCTTTCTCCTCCTGTCTTCAGTCTTTTTCATCCTCCTCCATGTATGTCACTGCATTATTCTCATCTCAGCTCTGTGAAGCTCCAGTGGCCAGATGCCCTCTCTCTGCCCATGTGGCGTGGCGCCAGCACTTTCCCCTCAGAGCTTCCGCTTCTTGTGCATCGTACTGTAAATGTCGGCATTAAAATGTAAGCGGGCATGAGCGTGCCTTGGCTTCTCTTGTGTTTGCCTGAGAATCACAAAGGGCAAGTCGAGGCAAGCCGAGATGGCAAGCCTGCTCTGGACATGTCATTTGAGATGTGTCAGTTATGGGCATGCTGCCCTGAAAGCATGCCCCAGCCCGAGAGGACTTCGTAATACCCCCCCCCCAATGCTCTCGATAGATCTGCGGATGATTCAAGCGCAGCAGTAGAGTACAGCTGTGATTATATGGTCAGCCTATGAAAGTAGCACCCTTTCCCAATTTGCAAGTCCTCACTCCTCTTCCCTTCAACTGCCCTCACTGCCACCCCCACACTGGTAGCAATCAGCCAGGTGCTAAATGCCTGGGTGAGGCACAGCTCATGGGTGGGTGGGGGGTGTAGTGGAAGGAGGAAGGGGGGGGGCTGAAATTGCACGTGGAAATAAGCATCTGTGCTTGCTTGGCAGAGGAGGAAGCGGGGGCAGGAAATAACTGTCATTCTCCACCGAGGCTGAGAGTACGGACTGTGCGGACCGTGTGTGTGTGTTTGTGTTAGTGTGTCGTGGGGAGAGAGAGGGTGATGGACTCAGGCAGGTTAATCATTAACTTAGTGAACTGAGACGAATGAAGAAACAGGGGTGGGGTGGGGTTCGACTGGGAGTATATTTTTTTTAAAGCAGCTTAAATGAATACGGGTTGGCTCATCCCTTCAGAGGCCTGATTAAACGCGGCACCAAGAGAAAGGAGAGCTGACACCGACCAGACTGTTGGGGGAAAAACCGCTGATGTGGCAGCAGCCTGCCCAAGCCAGGGGCTTCCTCGTGATGATTGTTAATGAATAATCGATGGCAAGAGAGGGTCAATGCAGGGAGGATGTATGTAAATCTCCTCTACACTCTCGTACAGACTTATAGGTTTAATTAAACTAATCGCTGTATTGACTCAGGGCTCCAAAGCCCTTTGAAGCCTGCTGTATTAATGACATGAAATCAGGCTCCCTCTTTTGTTGCAGAAATGTGTGCAGAGAGGAGACTAAATGAAGTACTGCTGCAGCACAGTCCAATTTTCCCAGCTTACTCTGCACACAAGGACTGTGAGAAGATGCACGGTCGTAATTTAATAACCAAGCTGGTAATACCTGAGTTTAAGATCCCTCAACCAAAATGCGATTCGGCTTCATGTTACAGGGCTGCTGCACATGCAATAAATGAGCTTTGCATTTTCCAAGTCACTGACTCCATCCCTCAGACATGCAATCACATTGTTAACATATCAACTGGCGTACGTTTGTCTCCGGTCGGCGTCACAGAGCCTCGGTGAGATAACAGGGTGATGCAGTTCAGGTAGCGTGGCTACATGAGAGACTCTAATGTGCTCCACTCCGTCCTGACAGAGACGGTTTGTTATCCTCCATAAGAAGGAGTCACTCTGTTGGCACAAATCCCCTTTCCCTTCTGCAACCTCTGATCATCATGTCATTGTCTGCAGCGATACACTCCGGGGACTCTGCTTTCACATAATGAAACCAAGAGAGCTGCCCACAGCCCAGCTTATAATCACCCCGTGTACAGTGTGTGTGTGTCTGTGTGCACGCATCAAGTTTTTTTATATAGTGTTGAGTGAAAACAAAAGAGCTTCAGAGTTAATGCTCATCTGTGTGTGTGTGTGTGTGTGTGTGTGTGTGTGTGTGTGTTTAAGTGGCACATGGGGGTGTGTTCCTGCGTGTTCACATGTGTGCGTATATACATCCATGGGTGTAGATGAGTCACTCTGAGAGGTCTCACCGGCTATTACCAAGCTGGGACTCAATATTTAACAGGAGTTAGAATAATTGTCTCTTCATTCGCTCTCCAGAGATTACAATAGTAACTGTCAAGTGAATTAGAATTCTTGACATTTTTCCCAAAGTGTGTCTTTGAAAGGCACTGTTCAAACAGGCTGCACGTAAGGCCTTCTCGTACCAGACTTTCCAAGGCGAACTCTCCCATCCATCCCCGGCGCCTTGTAAACAAACGGAAGTTGCTCTCTACCAGGAAGAGAAAGGAGGAGAAAAGACAGACTCAGAAGAAAGGGTGAATGTGGAAGGCAACACCAGAGAAGGAAGCTGCTTGACAAGGCATCTTATCTTCACTGTGTTCTTTGCTGTGCTCAGGTTTTAAGCTTCTTGCTGAAAGGTGGAACATTGAATTCATGCAGCAGGTTTTGCTTGCTGTTCCATTTTTTTATTTTTTTTTTGCAAGCTGCTGTTGCAGAAAAGGCTGAGGGAAAAACAGATACTATTCACGAGGCATCTCGTTTGTGCATATTCAAATTGCGACACAAAGTTTGAATATCTTTTCCCATTGTTTCTGCTCACGGCTGACACACACAAAAACACAAATGCAGGTCGCCAAACACCCAGACACACACGTATGCATGCACAAGTTAAACTTTCTAATCTGCATTCCGAACACTGACAAGAGGTGGCCTTGCTACCAAAAACACAAAAAGGGTTTGGATTGAGTTTTCCACTCAGGCAAGCAGAAATTAAGAATTCAATTTAATGAAAAATAAACAAAACATGATACTGTAAAATACGATGTTTTTAATATTTTATGTATTTAAAAAGTGCAATGTCTTTGGTACAAAAATCTGAAACAATGGACTGTGATATGCTTTTGCCCCCAACTGTAATTTTAAACAGTCTCTTCATAAAAAAAGTTATATTTTCCAAAGCTGTTTATGTATTTTTTACTGCTAATTTTTGAATTATATTTAGAATATCGACAGTTTATCAAGGCAAAGTTGAAATAATAAAGTTTGACAGTTTAAATGAAGTTAGAAATAATATTCTGGAGGATAAGTCATTGCTACAATAAAACAGTAACCTTTGCAACTGTTACTGAGGAATTCTTGTGCAACACTTTATTAAAGCCCTCCTTTCCTTCTCTTTTCAAAGAAGTTGCCACACTTGCCACACTGCTGTTTCCAAATGCCATTTTTTGTAATTCCGGGGTTAATGAGGTAGTTACAAAGCTATTAATCAATGCCTCCTTTATGAAAGTAATAAATGACAGGAAGGTCCTCAGGAGCTGTGCTGCCTGCG
This sequence comes from Stegastes partitus, assembly GCF_000690725.1. Lineage (NCBI taxonomy): Eukaryota > Metazoa > Chordata > Actinopteri > Pomacentridae > Stegastes > Stegastes partitus. Next base: position 422,206 of record NW_007578028.1, read on the forward strand.
AACCTGACACCTGCAGTGGTTCAATAGCTCCGCTGTCGATTTTATTCACACTGCAGCAAAAGATTACTGCGTGTTGTGTTTCGTACGTTGGAAAACGGACATGGTTCTTTGAGAAACAATGGAAGCGTAAAAAAAAAACAAACCGCTTGAGGCGTTCTACCATTTTTATCTACAGTGTCATGGCTGCATTACTCGTGGCTGACCTAATGCACCTCGTTTGAATGCTGTTTCATGGTCTAATTGTTGCTCGTAGAGAATATTAAGGTGGCACCGTGTCTGTTCACATCTAAAGGCCAAAGAAAGCGCTGTTGGTGAACAAGGCTGTTGATGTCAAAATACGAAATGTTTTGGGCGCAAACCTTGCACGCTCTTTAGTAGAACATGTAAACATTTACACAGGGGTATGAGTCAACCCATTTTCCCCTGACTTTTTTCTCCTCCCCTTCCTGGGCTGTTTGTATCTTCTCTTCAAATCCTCATTACACAGGCTCGGCGTGTTGCTGTATTCTAGTGCCTGTGGTCTGTTACTCGCACTGATCAGCCTTCCTGTTGCTGCAGAGGAACTGTGAGCAGTGAGATAAGGATAGTGAGAGCACATGCTTGCATTAGGGAGGCGGGAGGAGGGGGGAGGAGAAAACTTAGCAAGTACAGGAGGGCAAAAGGCTGCCTAATTGGGAAATTACCAGAGATCATCGCAGGTCTCTTGGTTGGTTTTGCAGCACGGGTGTCGTGAAAGTTGTGAACACGAGGGCCACAGCAGCCTGGAGGCCAGACGGGGACGGAGGTCTGAGCAGGTCCAGCGGCAGCAGTGGGACTCACTCAGAGCTGATGTGGAGAAACATCAGAAGAGCGTCTCCTCTGTGAGGCTGAGGAACAGACAGACCTCAAACAAACCCGCACAAGCAAGGATTAAAGAGACCTCAATAAATCCAAGGAACAAACTGAGGATGTGAGGAGGGCGAATTGGAGTTTAAGCATCCAGAGCCTGAGGATCACAGCACAGGATATGCATGTTGATGAACTTTGACTCCTCTGGCATATCGGAGACCAAGACTAAAGGGAGGATCAGGCTTCGCTATTCGACCCAGCTCTGGATTGAGGACAGTTTGCAGCACGTACAAGCAGGTGCTGCTCCTCTGTCTGCATGAGACGTGAGCACGCACTAAAAAGTGGATGAGGGGGACTGCGTGGGAGGGAGACGGCCGTACAGAGCGAGACAGCCAGTTGTAAGTGGAGTCTGGGGGAGTTTTCTGGTCAGCTCCAGCAGGGCCAGATCTGTCAGTGATGAGTCAGAGGAAGCTGACACGACAGTTGAGGTTATGGGACACTCCCGAGGGTCCTCCCCCTGCACCCTCTCTCACCTCACCTGTGTCACCGGTCGATCAGCCTCGCGGACACGGGGGCTCGGCTCTGTTTCGCCGTATGAAACTGAACCGCAGCATTCAGGAGCGCAGACGCTCGTCTCACTGCACCTGCAGGTACAGTTGTGCACCAAGCCACTGATCTTTAATGTGTCCCAGTCGTGACTGAGCTGTCTTTGCTCCATTAAAAAAAAAAAACAGAAGCTGCAGTGATTTGTGATTGTTCTGCCTTAGTTCAGGCGAGGTGTGAGCACCAAAAACATTTGTGCAAATGTGACTGTAATGCGGCTCACTGAGGAGGATTTCAGAGTAAATCATTCTATGCACACACTGTAATAACCTCAGTCAGATGGATTAGATTTTGGGAAGTGCTGAATGCTGAAGTATCATAATTACACTCAAAGTTGGCGGAAAAAAAAATAAATAAAAATGGGGATTAGCACATGCAGCTTGCAGAGAGTTCCCCCCGGCAGACATTTTTGATGTGTTTTTTCATTACTGAGGAAACTTGTTTAATGATAATTTGATCTGCAGCCATGTTCACAAAGCCTTCTGGGGAAAGGAGTGGCTCCTAATTGGCCAATTTATACGTAAACTCTAAAAATATCACACTTCATACTTAATTTTAGAAATTAAACTGAAAGCCGTTCACAACTGTGTCGACGAAAAAAGTTTGAGAAGATTCTGAAACGTGGGGAGATGCTGTGGAGATTAAAGTCATCCTGTATTAAAAATAGACGCAGCGGCTGCATTGCGATGTACTTACCTATCTGTCCTTGTCATTCTGACATGTGAATGCAGGGAAAGTGGCAAATATAGATTCACATTCCTATTTATGGAAGCCTTGCTGTTTATGTGTGTAGTAAACCCAAGCATCTTCACAAATATTGATGGAATAATACTGCTACCTCAACATAGTCCATCATTTTCTTGTTAGATGATACCAAGCTCTAAGGCCTGCCTTTCCTGCATGTCACCACCACCTGTAGATAAGAGATAGAATGGTGTGATACCATCATTGTGTGTGCAAGAGATAAACAAAATGGGAACCCAGTTCTAGGAAAAGCTCTCCACAGCCACAGGAGGTCAAAAGACTACAGGGAGCCTTTAATATGTATGAGTGTTCTTAATCGGCTGAGAGTTTATTTTATCCTTTGGGTCGAAAACAGATCTCAACCCAAATCAAAAAATCTCAATCACTTATGTTTTCAGACTGACAGCTTTGGCCCAGAGAGAATCTGTGTGTTGATGTGGCTCATTTTGCTCACTTAAACATGACTCTCTGTAAAACATGACTTGTCAGTAAAGTGTAATTCTCGGAGAAACCCGGTGGCAGTCTGCCAATCCGACAGCACCGCGGAGTCACAGCTGCATGCGTTCGTGCTGTAACGTCTGTCACATCTCGCCTTCTTCAACTCGCTTTCAACAAACCAGAAACACTACAGGACGACGGGCTCGCGTCAGGGTATTTGGGGTTATCTCGCCACTGTTTTTTTCTCACGGTGAGATAAGGACAGCGGCGAAGCAAGCACACCTACGTTACATGTTAACAGATGCTTCGTCCCTGTCCTCTCTGACCCCCCCTCAGCTTCGATTCAGAGAATGGTCCCTCACCAGGCCGCAGTCCCATGGATTCGCAGGCGAGTCCCGGGTTGGTGCTCCATCCTTCTTTTCCCCAGAGCCAACGCAGGGAGTCCTTCCTGTACCGCTCCGACTCAGACTACGACACATCCCCCAAAACCATGTCACGCAACTCCTCCATCAACAGTGAGGGGTAAGCATGAAGCCATCGTCCTACATCCATCATGTGGCTGACTGAACATGTTTTTTAAACCCACACTCCCCACACACACACACACACACACACTATAGTAACTGCATTTTATTCCAATCAGAACAGAAACTGTTGTGATTGTAATTGTGCAAGCATTATGCTAATGAAATCATGTTGAACCCTCATAAATTAACAGTTGTGTTCTGTTTCTTGGCCTATCTTCCAGTAGGCTTAAAACCTTCCATCAGTGTGTTCCAGGTCTCTGTTTAGACCCACATAGGTCTTTGTAAACATCCAGCTCACAATTCAGCCTTTTCATATAAACAGTAACACCGAGCACTGCAGCTGCACTCGCATTCATCTACTTCTCTCACTTCTTGTTTTGGTCCTGCAGGCATGCCGAAGACATGATCGTCACCCCTTTCGCTCAGGTATGTTTTTTCCTTGCGCAAACTCATCTGACATGTTTAATTGCTGTAAATGACAAAAAAAAAAAAGTGGCTAATTAGTGCAGTGAACTTGTCCACCCTCCCTTGCTCCTGCTCCCTCCCTCCTCCTTCCTCCCTCCTCCTCCTCCTCCTCCTCCTCCTTTCCCCTCCTACGCTGTCCATCCATCCCCCAGGTGTTGGCCAGCCTACGAACTGTAAGAAGCAACTTCACCATCCTCGCCAATGTCACAACACCCACTAACAAGTCAGTATCATGCTGTCAAACACCCCTTCCCCTCCCCACTTACACTCGTCACGACTGCCTGCTTAGTTTGCAGTGTGTGTGTTTGCTAATGCCTCCGTCTCCTTGCTCCCATGGGGGAAAACACTTCAGCCATCATGATTAACCAGTTTGCGATTAGCAGACAACGCTCAAGGAAAATATGATGTGCATTATTTGGCATGTTTCCAGCTAGCTGGCTGAGAATTGAGTGCAGAGAGCTCCATGCCTCAGATGTACGTCCCTGACTCTGTGCCCAGACGATGGAGACGGTCAATAACACTAAAATTATTCTCCTTTGCAATGCAGTAGACAGAAGGAGCCCGAGCTGGCAGGCTTTTAGCTCCACGTCAATATGATATATATAAAGCAATGCACCGCAGAATTATCAGCGGCTATAATTACGTTGTGTTGTGCCCTGAAAATGCCTCCTTCACTACACAATTACAAAACCACAAAAGCTATTTGAAAAGGGGGCAGGCTTTGTTTTTGTCTGTTTTTGGAAATTTATATGTGCTTTAACAATGCACACATTGCAACATTATAACACAGAAACACACCCTTTCTTTCATTTTATGGGCATACAAATGGATAATAAAAACACAAATACTTGTATCCCCCCTATGTGAGCCAAGCCTTTTGTTGCCTCATACTGTAATGCTGAGTGTATCGAAGCCCAGCAGGGGGCAGCAGTGGGTAGTTCTCCAGCTGATGCAGTGATGTGTTTGTCCACAGGAGGTCGCCAGTGACAAGCCAACCCACTGTTCCCCAAGCTACACTCTCTGGTATGTTGTCAGCTAATTAAAACTCTTAGTCCAAGGAGTTTTCCTTTAAGGACACACCAGGGCTCCCACAGTGCGAAAATGCATCATCAGTAATGAAAATGACTGAGCGCATCCCATAACCTTGTGTGGCTATTATTGAGGAATTGTTTAATTAACTACTACTGGACACATTTTTATGAGGACTGAAAGGATCTCAAGTAATTAAATGTTTTGATGTTTGGGAAAAATGAAGCACACATGCATTATATATATATTTTTGAATGTAACTCTTTATACCGTCAGTGCAAAAAACTAAACAAAAACAGAACACTTTTATTGTCCAAAAAGTGTTGATTTCTGTCCTTAAATGTAATAGAGTAAGGGAAGCATTCTATATATTTTTGGAGAGAAAAAACAATACATTTACCAATTTGTGTAGGGATGCTTTAAAAGATTTACATGTCTTTACTATTCAGCTGACTGTTATTTATAATATAGGAGTGTTTAACTGAGTACTAAGTAAAAATGTCTGATATGAAAACATTTTTGTAGCATCTGAAAGACGAAATAACTTGAATGTAATTGCTGTATTTATGCATATTTACACATGTAAATCAATTTTTATGTGATAGTTATGCTTTGAATCAGCTGATGACGATTAAATACTCAATTTACAAGCATTATACTGATGTAGAACAATGTGAAGGTGTAATTTTTAAATCTAAATGGATACACTTTTTTAACATAGACAGCCAGTGTGGTAGCTTTTTAAACCCTTGAACTGTACACATTCCTGTAAGTGTCAAATCGCTTTAAATGGGAGATTCATCCCTGATTTGATGGCTCTTTCTGTGCTCTTCCTCTACTGCTGGTTTATATACTGTCTGTGTTTGTGTGTGTCCTTGCCAGAGGAGACATACCAGCAGATGGCTCGGGAGACTCTGGAGGAGCTGGACTGGTGTCTGGACCAGTTGGAGACCATTCAGACCCACCGCTCAGTCAGCGAGATGGCCTCCAACAAGGTGCACACCTGTCCACACACAAACATGTTCGCTTGAACGTCCACTGTCCATCCACCTCAGCTGTTGAGCCGGTATGGGGCCAGCGTCTTGATGAGCAACAAATAAACTGGCTCACGGGAACATTTAATCACATAATGAGATCTGATTGTAATTGGGCTTTAGCTGTATCACACAGTGCACAAAATGAGGTTCCTGTTGAAATGTCCGCTGTTCTGGAAATACAAACAATGCGGCATCAGTGAGGTGAATTACTGAAGTGAACCAAAGGAGCATCTGTAGCAGTGTGTAAAACAATGGCTTTCACAGATAATCGTCACACATATTCACACAATAGTTTTCAACAAAACACTTATCAGTTGAAGTACTAAAAGTACCTTTTGCAAAACAAACCGTTCCGAGGTTTATTTTCAATCCTGTGGTTGCAATTGCATCAATAAATATTTAATGTGGACCATAATGTACCACATCGGTGGTCAACCATCCTTTTGGTTTGTTTTTATGACATTCGTTAAAGTAAACTGACGTTACTGGTTGTTGTGGTGAAGCATCTGTTGTTGTAACTGCAAGATGTGCGGCAAGTTTGTGTTGGATTTTGGAAAACTTTCATTTTGCGCATGAGTACACCTCACGCTTGTGTGTGTGCACATGGGCAGGCTTCTTGAGGATGCATGGATTTGTGTTTTGTGGGGGCACGGGGACAGAGAGAAAGAGAGAGAGAGAGAGAGAGAGAGAAAGAGAGAGAGAGGGGAGCGATGTGATGGTCTGTGGGTGGGGAGGACATGAGAGGGAGGGGGAACGGGTCCTGATGCTGATGTCTCTGCTGTAACCTTGGTTGCTATCGAACAGCAGCAGGGTCTGCCCTTCCCTTTTAGTCATTGGCTTGCCACTCTGACCACAAGCCATGTGGTTTAGGCAACAGCCAATGAAACAGAGGCAATGCTCCTTTAATAGTGTTCTTTCTTAAAGAGACAGCATCGTGTGTCTTGTTTGTTTTATTCCAGAAATTCTTCCCATGCTGCACTTGACTATTAATAAACAGCAGGGGTGTTCATGTTTCTGATCATTGATGCTCATGACAAAGGATTGAGGGAGAAATAGCAGGATGAAGGACATAATTTCTGTGTGTGCATACAATGAGCAGGGAGAAGCCTCCTGGGGCAAGCAGAGTCTGTGTGAATATGTTGCTGCCTTTCAGCAGCCGCAACTAAGCTACAGAAATCCTCCACACTGTGCCAACATGGAGGTGCACACATGAATTTTCCCACTCAGTCTCTCACTCTTACTCACACCCTCGCTCACACACATATTTTCGACAGACGTACATGCTGTCTCGTTGCACATGCGCACTCCGCCTCTGAAACGAGGCAAGCACACACACACACACACAGATGCATGCACGCGCCTGCAGCCACACTGCCTGATTAGCTTGCGAGAGCTGTCTACAGCATCCAGGGAAATGGCGCAAGAGGCAGAGCATTGGAGGAGGAACGGCAGCCTAAAGCAGCAGGATTAGACCTCTGGCATTTTGGCCAGCTGAGGCATGGATTGACTTGGAGCAGAGCACCGGGCTACGGAGGTATCAGGAGGCAGCCTGACTGCCTGTGCACAGACAGTGTGTTGCTGGGATCGGTGTGAGACGGCACAGACGGGCTGATGCACCGGTAGGACTGGGCCGGGCCTCTGGATCTGTACCGTGGGGGAGGGGCAGTCGACGCAGGGAGAGGGAGCCTGTTTTTCCAGACCACAGCTCTGGTGTGATTCTTCAGCCTGACCGTCTGCTACAGGCCTGCCTGCATCCTCTGTCTCTTTCTCTCTCTCTCACCCTCTCATTCTCTCCTTCCTTGTTTTTCTCCTGCTCTCACCATCCATTCTCCCCTTCTCCCTTTCCCGATGTTCCTGCTGTCATCCGAGCTCCCTTTACCTCCATCATTCGGCACTACAGTCATCTTTCTGTCCTGCCGTCACCATCTCTCCATTCCTCTCACCTCCACCGTCTAAATATTTTATTACTGTTTGTCAAGCAGCTCAGCTCTCGCGACATAATTTTTTCGTTTACAACTCTCTCACATTGCCACTCATCCCCTCCATCAGCTCCTCTCTGTGCCCTTCAGACGGTCCCTCACTTCCTCTCTGTTTCCCTCCATCTTCACTCGTTCGGCTCCGGTCCACTTCTACCCTTCAGTGACTGTAGATTTGGGTCAGTCTGCTCAGCAAATGGGATGAGATGTAGTCTCCACAGCAGTTCGGATCCAGGGGGCTCCTGGTCTGCCCATCAGGGGGACCCTCATCTTCTGACCACACTGAGGCTGGAGCCTGACTCAGGACTGACTGGGTGGCCTGCTCGGGGGTACTGCATGTAGGCAAGGACAATCTACACCAGCAGCCCCTACCCTCACCCCCCTTCCCCCCGTTCCTTCGCCCCCACTCGGGGCAGCCGTCACTCTGGAGTGTCCCGGCTTGACTGGCTGTGGCCTCTCCTCACACACCCTGACGACGCCCTCATGCCACTGGGGCACCTGCAGTGCCCCCACCCCGCTCCACTACCGCACCTCCTGCCTGTGCCATCGGCCCAAACCCCCTGTCACCCTCAACATGGGTGTGGTGGAGGCCATTGACCCAGCGCCGTCCCCCTGCCCCTCGCCTGTACCAGGGGGCTACAGGCTGCCCCGCTCCTCCAGCTACAGCCCCTTGCAGGGGAGGGCAGGGGCAGAGCTGGACCTCGGTGCGGCCGCTGGAGGAGTCCTGGAGGGGGGTGGGACGGCGGCGGAGCGCAGAACGCCCTTAGTGGACCTTTTCTGTGAGACCTGCTCCAGGCCCTGGCTCATCGGTTGGTGGGACCAGGTAGGGCTCGGACAGCTTGCAGAGACCAAGCAAGGCCTGGCAGTGGCCATCTTGGATAGTTGCTGTGGACTCTTCAAGTGTTACTGCTACATCTGTGCATGCATGAACTACTCATCTGTTTGTTTACTCCATATGTCTTAAATCAACAGCGGTTTTGTCAGTCTGTGGATGTTATGTGTTTATAAGGGAGAATGTTAAAAGGTGCTACATGGGGTTCATCACATACAGAGTGAATGTAGTAAAGGAAGGTTTTGTGGCTCTGACATTGGCTTTGTGAAACTATAAGGCAGAATATTTAGGAGTGTGTTCCTAATTTATACATGAATTCACTCAGGAAGAATAGTGATAAAGAAACCGAATTTATTAACTCTGCTCAGTGTTTCCACGTTGCAGCAGCACTGTAAACAAAAGAACAATAACAGTCTCGTTCTTCATTCCTCTATACCTCTACATGTCCGTCCTCAGAGAATACACTGAGCTGCTCAAAATTCTAAGAATTAGCCTTGGGACTTTGTGAAATAGTCCAGTCGCCTGTACTGCAGGTACGTTGCAGTGTCACATAATGTCCATTTCTATCCTCCACACCTGCGTCCCACATCCCTCAGTCTCTCTCTCTCCTGCTGCCCTGAGGCTGGCCTCAATACAGACTTAAGGAAGTCAAGCGTATTGTCAGTGAAGGACAAGCTTATTGTCTCAAGACTGAGTAAAGGTTCCTTTTCCTTATCTTTAATGGTGACATTCACCATTATGCATCCATAAGAATGTAGGAAATTACAAAGAAGTTTTGTTTGATACATCAGACGGGCATCTGGTGTGGTATCCTCGTGCTGTGTCACCAAAACAAATACTTGCTTTTGTCTTTACTGCTTTGTTGAATTAGGATTATTGGTTTTACTTCCCTACAGGTTTCAGTTTAGAAAACTCTGTCACATTATGCACGTGTGTGCATTTGTATTTGTGTGTAGTTCATGATAATTTACAGTTAGAATAGATGCATCCCTGCTGGGTTCCTCATATTTGCAGGTGTGTAAGTGTGTGTCCGCGGTCATGTCTGTACAGTGTTTGCATGTTTGCTTCATTAGTCAGTGTCAGAGGAAGAGTGTTGTTTGTCCTGGCACTCGGACTGGCACTGTAGAAGTGTTGGTTGGCAGCTATGACTCAGCGTTACAGCATTAGGGAAGGAAAGAACGAGAGAGTGAGAGGAGGAGGTTTGGGCTGAGCCTGATGCCTAAGTGTGCCACTGGGCTTGACTAGCTTTCTCAGCTCCTGATGACTGATTCTGCCTGATTGCTTCTACAATTTGCTGTTAGAGAACCTATTTGCTTGGCCTGTCATGTAACAGGCACCAGTTTGGATAGGATGGCTTGGAAAAGGAGTGAGGGAAAGAGTGAAAGATGGTGGTAATGCATTAAGGGGGGAAAAAGAGGAAGGCAAAGTAGAGCCTGTGACAGAGAAGGAGGATTTTTGGGCTTGAGGGCAGTAATGGAGAGTGTTGTTTACCTCAAGAGGGAGGGAGGAGCAGATATAAGCAACAGAGAGATGTAGAGAGGGAGACGGCAGAGGAGGGGAGGGTTAACCTTGGTAAAGGTCAGAGACACCTGCCTACTCCCTCAGATTGTCACCCAAGCAGCCACCGCTCTCACATCAAGCTGAAGGACTGACTGTGAGGAGGCAGTTGCCACGGCAACTGCTCTGGTTGCCATGGAGATTGTTATGTGTGAAAGATCAGTCAGTAGGACACAGACTGAGGGGTCTGTCCGAATCGCATTCTGCCTTCACATGACTTGTCGAACAGACAACTATTAAGCCTCCTGACACCATGTTCATCTACAGAAACAAAGCATTACATAAAAGACGAGAGAACATTCAGGAACAGTGTTTTCTGTCTGCATGGATAATGCATTCACTTAATCACATTTGTGTCTGTATTGCACAGACCCACTGACTAGTAGCTCAAGACTGACACTGTAGATGTATAGAGAACAATAAACACACCACGTTACTGCAGCAGATCACTGGAAATCCAAGTGCAAGCACACCGAGTTGGGGTATCGAACAGTCTGTTCTCATCTGAGAAAAAGAGGAGGAATGATTCACAATTGATTTTCTCACCCTTTAGTAAATGAGGGTGATAATTTATTTTCACATATTTGAATCATAGGAATGTTTTCTTGTTATGTAGCAGAACAAACGGAATCTAAAGTACAATGTTAATAATCCTGGACGCCGATCAATCTGCATGTCTGTTTATTTTTGGATGTGTCAGTAACCTTTTATGCTTCTACATTGTAACTACTATTCAAGTCACTCACTTCTGTCCCTGTCTGTCCTCCCCTCAGTTCAAGAGGATGTTGAACAGGGAGCTGTCCCATTTGTCAGAGATGAGTCGCTCAGGGAACCAAGTGTCAGAATACATCTCCACTACCTTTCTAGGTAAAGCAAACCCGCTATTTGTTTATAATCTCTTCCGCAAGTTCTTTACAGCTGTGACTTGAGGTCAGGGACAACCTTCCATACGTCTCCACCCCAGCTGACCTTTGACTTTTGATTCTTCCAGACAAGCAGAACGAGGTGGAGATCCCATCTCCAACCTTGAGGGAGAGGGAGAAGCCCATGTGTCACATCAGCGGTGTCAAGAAGCTCACGCACAGTTCCAGCCTTTCCAACTCCACCATGCCTCGCTTCGGCGTGAAGACTGAACATGAGGATGCGTTAGCCAGGGTAAATAGACAGAAAAGCAACGCAAGAGATCAAAGTTAATGCATACGTAAACCCTCACAGAAGATAATAATGAAAGATTTCATAAAACAGGCAACATGCATTTGCTAGTAGTCTCCTCAAAATATTCTGTATCCTTATGTAAATATGCATTTCTGTATACATTCTGTAGCCTTCTCTATGAACATTTAAGGAGAAATTTCACCCCAAAACACTGTTGCCACACAATATATTGCGATGTCACACATCACTTTAAAACATATTTTTGGGTCCCAGCAAAATGTTTTGTATAAGAGAAGAAGTTTTCCCACAATAGGCATATAGCAGTAAGATATGTTGTAGGTTTCTCACTTATCTAATGTAAAGAAAACACAGCTTTTGCATCATGATCCATCAGGATTGGCAGTAAAATGAGGAGAAAACTACAGTTTTGTTCCAATGTGTGTTAATGTTGTCTGCTGTGCCTTCAGGAGCTGAACGACTTGAACAAGTGGGGCCTTAATATCTTTCGTGTGGCAGAGTTCTCAAACAATCGACCCCTCAGCTGCATAATGTTTGCCATCTTCCAGGTGAGAGACAGAGACACAGACCTTAAACAATAGATCATGCAGTAGCGCGTAACATGTAGCATGAGTGTGACCATCAACTGCTGTGGACTGTCCGGCTGCAGGAAAGAGATCTACTGAAGACCTTTCGGATCCCTGTGGATACGTTTGTCACGTATGTGATGACCCTGGAGGACCACTACCATGCCAATGTGGCCTACCACAACAGCCTCCACGCTGCAGATGTCACTCAGTCTACTCACGTACTGCTATCCACACCAGCTCTAGATGTAAATACCTCTATTGGTCAACTCATTGGTCAAAGATACAGCATGACAACCAATACACAGTTAACTTCACAAATAGCAGCCACTCCAGAAAGAAAATAACTATTGAAATGACTGTTTCCCTCTTTTACTTCTCTCTGACAGGCTGTATTCACTGATCTAGAGATTCTAGCTGCGTTATTTGCTGCTGCCATCCATGATGTGGACCATCCGGGAGTGTCCAACCAATTCCTCATAAACACCAGTAAGTCAAAATGAAACACAAACATTATAGAACATAAACTCTATGACATAAGACAAGAGCTGCATTTGCTGAAAAATCCGACTGAATATGCATGATGTGAGTGGTGTCTAATCAATAGCAGCACATGTCAACCACGGCAGGATAAACAGAAACGAAACAGTATAAAAACAGCTATGACAATGACAGGTATCAGCAAAAGTGTTTGATGTTAGAGAGGGCATAAACCAGGTTGCTAAAATCCAATCGGTGAGGATTAGGTGTGGCCACTTTTCTAGGTCAGCTATTTTCATAGTTCCTAATATTTCATTTTAGTCTGCCTATTAAAGATTTCTCTTATTTTCAATATCATTAATGTCATTTTCTTTGTCATTTCTGATGGATTCGTGTTTCGGTGTGCATATGCTCAAAGTATAAGTACTACGATATAAATTTTAGGTAAAAATACTAACAAGCTCATTAAGGATTAAGATACAAGGTGTGTCAGAAAAGTTTCAGGACTGGTGTCACAAAAGATATATTTCAAATCCACACTACAAACTACAAGTTTTCCCTGGCAAAGGAATCCCCCTGGAGTCTAACACACTTTCCCAGCTTTCTCTGCCACACCACCATGCACTCCTGGAAGGATTCTTCAGGGATCCTCCACAGCTCTGTCGTCACAGCCATCTTGATGTCGTCCACGTCTTCAAAATGGGTCCCCTTGATCACCCCCTTGAGCTTGGGGAAGAGGAAAAACTCACGGGGAGCCAGGTGGAGTGAGTAGGGAGGTTGCTCCAGCACGGCGATGTTCTTCTTAGCCAGGAACTGTGGGGTGCTCAGGACATTGTGAGCAGGCGCGTTGTCATGGTGAAGCAGCCACGACTTGTCCTACCACAACTCTCGCCTCTCGAAGCAAATGCTGCAGGAGCTCTTTGTGGACGTGCTGGTTGATTGTCTAAAGGGGAAAACTCATAGTTTGTTGTTTGGGTTTGAAAAATATCTTTTGTGACACCAGTCCTGGAACTTTTCTGACACACCTCGTATAGTGATTGGTAGATTTATTGATGCAGCATATATGACAGAATTTGTGTGAAGAATGTTCACACAATTTCTTCTGTGTTTTATACAATACCTTCAAATACAACTATTTTTCATCACTATTATTTTTAAGTTAATTAGTCTGAAAATTTTGTCTTTACACTTATTCGAAAAGGAGAAAGCTACATCTAAAGAATAATTTGCACACCGTACATTTTGAAACAGTGCCATCACAGTCCCAATATAGTTGCGGTGATGGGACACAGTGATGCAGAATTTACTGCATTTGTTTTTGACTCATACTTGTCATGTGGTGCTTCCTTCAGACTCAGAGTTAGCCCTGATGTATAACGATGAGTCTGTGTTGGAGAACCATCACCTGGCTGTGGGTTTCAAGCTGCTGCACGAGGACAACTGTGACATCTTCCAGAACCTTAGCAAGAGGCAAAGACAGAGCCTGAGGAAACTTGTCATTGATATGGTGAGTGTTTGCCAGCGCACTTAGTCTGTATTATGAAGATAACCGCTTTCCTCACTTGTTTCCATCAGCTCCCCTTAATCTCCTACAGCCTTTGTATTCTCTGTCTACTTTTTTCTTCTAATGTATTCATGTCAATTTTGTTCCCAGGTTTTGGCAACAGATATGTCTAAGCACATGAGTTTGCTGGCAGACCTCAAGACTATGGTAGAAACCAAGAAAGTGACAAGTTCTGGAGTACTGCTGCTCGACCACTACACTGATCGGATACAGGTGGGACATCATTTTTTTAAGTTATTTACAATCAATCAACACTGTACACTGTGTCAAGATTCCCTTTAAAATGACAGTAAAATACTGGCAATTTTGCAGTGTTACAGTTATAATTTCTTTAAACAGTTAAAAAGTTGTTTTATTTTACTGTAGAATGTGAAATTTACAGTAAAACGCTGTCAGCTGTGGTTGCAAGTAATATACTGTACACTAATTTACTCTATTTATATAGTGTTGCCTCTGTAATCAACATTAAGTGTAACTGTGGCTGCCTGTAAACAACATTCCCTTCTTTAACAATGCATAAACACTGCTGCAAGGTGCAGACATATATCATAATATAACAATCTTGAATTGAGATCTGCAAGTTCTGTTTAACATTTACAAAATGTATATACCACTAAAAAACCTGAAACAACACAGGCATTTTTATGGACTGCGAACATTCATTCAAAGTCAGCTATGTACGACAACTTACAGCCTATTAAATATACTAAAATATTTTAACTTCATCAAAAAATGAAAACAAAAAAAGTTATCAGTGTAAAATTATCAATAATATTCTTAGCTGCTAAAATGAAGTCAGTGCTGTGTGTATTGTTGTGCAAACATTTTTTTGTTCAATTCACACTCTTAATTTTGTACGGTAGCCTGCTTTTAACTGTTATTCTTTACTGGGGATCCAACAAAAGAACAACATTTTACAGTTTTTAGCCAAATTTTGGATAACCAGTGAAGTGTACAGTATTACAGTGTAATACCAGTTAGCAAATGTTCTTATCCTGGCATGAGACAAACATTACTGAAGCACTGCGAAGGTTTTTTCAGCTATTGTGAAAACAAAAATGTTGCGGGGAGAGTTTGATAGGATGTCAACTTTGGTTTGGTTAGAATTCGAGTACAGAAATATATGATCAACATGGAACAGTGATCGTGACAGGGAACTGGATAGAGCACTGTCTAAGGTTTGTCTGCACTATGAAACGTGCATGTATAACTTGTCTGTGTAATTCACATGCATCTCCCTAACATGTAATGGCAGTTTGCTCGCTGCATGCATAGACACCACGAGAGCTACAGTTTGGATGTTTTTTTTTTTTTTGTATTCGCTGCACCTTTCTTCTGCTGTTAATGTTTATTGATGGTTAAGAGAAGGTGGATCTGCCAGAAACAGGAAGCTGGCATTCCTGTTTGAGTCGGTTGAGCCAGACGATGCACAAATCTTGGCAGGGTCTGATCAAGCCTATGATCCAGAACGGTAGTTGTCAAGCATCATATTAAAGAATGATGTGTTTGTTAGGTTGTCAGCAAAGATAGAGAGATATTGTGTAACTCTTAGAGCTGCAGTGTTGTCTAGATCTAGTTTGCAGAGTGATCCACTAGGAAGTGTGAGCCAGACATAGATGTACTTTACCTCATTTAACCTAACAGTGTTACAGCTAAGTGTCACCTGCAAAAGCAAGAATCTGAGCTGTTAAGAAAAGAGGGTGATGGAAAGGAAGGAAGAGAAACATGAAAGTGTTTCCCCAGATGTCTGTGTCTGCAAGAGTGCCAAGGAGGAGGTGGTTACTAACAGTTTGTAAAGCAACAGGTCAGCTGTTTTTGAAACAGGTAGGAGTGCAGGGTTAGTCTTGTGTGCCAGTTTGGATCCTGACTGATTGGAGTCCAAGAAGTTGTTGTATGATAATCCAAGAGTTTAGGAAAGGAATAAAAGAAAGGATGCTAGTCTGGAGTTTTCACTGGGTTAAGTGTTCTTCTCGAGCATTGGAAAAGCTGGGTGACTCAAAGATCCATGGCCAGATGTCACAAAAGATCTGATAACTGACATTATGCAAAGGCGCCGGGGGGATTCGGCTAATAGTGCAGGTGTATTAAAAGATTAAGTTTTCAGCATCTTGTCAAGGGTGACAGAAGAGACGCCAGAGTAAATGCAGTGTTGGAGGATGCTGCTGAGGATGACTAATTTATTTGTTAGTGTCAAAATCAAGAAAATGTTTAGATTAGGTAAATAGCTTAAGAAAGCAGGGGTCTGGATTGTGGTGCTGTAGTAGCAACTGGTAGAAGAAATAAAAAAATAAAGGTGAAAGAGGTCATCAGAAAGTTGGGTTTGCACCTGCTGCTCGAAGCTTTGTCTGTGTGAAATGCAAAATGCCAAACAACCAAAGGGACAAAGCTGATCCAGTGCAAATGAACCCCATATTTGAATTTAGGGTGGTTTAATGTTTGCATATATTGTATGTGACGTGTGACTTTGTGTTTGTGCAGGTGTTAAGGAACATGGTGCACTGTGCTGACCTGAGCAATCCTACGAAGCCTTTGGCTGTGTATCGACAATGGACGGAGAGAATCATGGAGGAGTTCTTCAGGCAGGGAGATAAGGAGAGAGAGCGAGGGATGGAGATCAGTCCCATGTGTGATAAACACACTGCCTCTGTGGAAAAAAGTCAGGTAAATGATCAGACGGGGAAAACACACATGTATAAATGTGAACACAACTGTTGATGCTGTAGGTGGGGTGATAACTACAGTGCAGAGTGATTTGTCAGCTCAGATCACAGCAGTCATCCTCCTACATTTTTAATGCTGATTTGCAGGGAGTGAAGTAACACCACTGTGCTAACTCATGTCATGTCAGTCATACTCCTTTTTTTCTGGATGTAGGTGGGCTTTATTGACTACATTGTCCACCCGCTGTGGGAGACGTGGGGGGACCTTGTGCACCCTGATGCCCAGGACATCCTGGACACTCTGGAGGACAACAGGGACTGGTACCAGAGCACTATCCCACAAAGCCCCTCACCACCTCCTGTGGGCCAGGACAAGGAGCTAAACGCCTGCATAGACAAGTTTCAGTTCGAGCTCACCCTCGAAGAGAGCTCTCAAAGAGAACCGGAAGACGAGGGTGACAAGCCCACGCCAAACCATGTGGCACTGCAGGACTGCAGTCACGGGGATGAGGAGGGTAAAAAGGAGGAAGAGGAAGACATAATGGCGGAGGAGGAAAATGAGGACATAATAGAAGAGGAGGACGAGGTGGCAATGGAGGAAGAGGTGGAGGAGGAGCTGAAAGCTCCGTTGGGTGGAGAGCCTGAAAAGGACAGACTTTCTGACACAAGTCCTGTAGAAGAAGAGGAAGATTCTTCTTCACAAGCTGAAGATACATGAGTTCTGCTCCTGTATCTCCCTCCTCACTTGCACACATTATCTTGTTCATCCTTTCAATGGCCAAACCAAGAACAAATAAGACTGCAATGACAATACAGACCTTTAAATATATTTTTCAAAAAGGGAATAAATTAAAATCGCTTAAAGAGAAGTTAATTACACAGCAACTGTAGATTTGGAGTGGTGACAAGTCCTTCGACTGATTTCACAATGAACTTTAGACTAAGAGGAATTTAGAAGAGCTTTTAATGATGGGCAACTGAAGACAGCGTAGCACTCTGGGACTGGAATGCACACACATAAACACACATGAAGTGACACAGAAAAAACGAAAGCAGGAGCAAGTCATGTAGAACACCAATGCAATGCGTGTATGTGCATGCAGCAGTCATGCAATACAATTGCAGTTCATATTTTCCCCGTCCTCTTTTGGAAAATGCACAGACACACACACACACACACACGCACACAACACTCACAGACACACACTTGACTGTATGTTTGTATGTGTGCATTTACATGAGGGACACTGATCAGTAATGAATCTCTTTGGAAAAAGCCATCCCTTAATGGAGTATTAACTAGTGTTCAGTCAGTATTAGTAATTCATGTTTGTTAGAATCTCAATAGAAACTGTTCTCCTCAGAAAAGCTACACGTTCGAGTGACTTTTTTTCCATTTCTGTCGGAAAGAAAAATAAGAAAATCCACAGAGTTGGAGGAGGAGAGAGAGAGGAAGATATCGAAGGAAAGGAAGATGCTGCGATGAAGGGACCATCGGGTCCCATACCACTTTTCCCTTTACAAGGAGAGTGCTACTGGTGCAAGATGGCTCTGTGCCTTTCTGAAACACCAGCTTCCTGAATGGAGCTGTCGTGAAGCAATGCATTGTGGGACAGGAGTGTCTGATTTTGTTATCATTTTTGATTGTCTCTTGTTAAAGATCTCTCTTTACTGTTCATGGTATTGTGGTGTGTATCTCACACGTACAGTTTCTGTGGTGATATGTTTTTCAGCTGTAAGTCTTCCTTTGTTGCTCTTCTGGTAATATAATAACTCAGAACTCTAGACGCAGAGCAATCACTACCACCACCACAGCCACCAGTGGACTCTTTCAAGCTTATGGTTTTTTTTCTTATTAGAATGATTTTTTTTTTTTTTTTTTTAACTTTCTGAGAATAAGCCATGTGATGCTTTGAAGCATACATTTTGCCTATTTTATATTTAACAGTTGCTAAATATGTTGAAGGGATACCGAATTATTTCATCAGCAGAACAAATTTTCATTTGCCATCTCACACCCACTTGCACTGTGTGTTTATGTCTCCTCATACACAACAATTCTCGCCAAAGTAAGGGATGAGAAACTTCAGTGGGTGAAGTGATTTGAAGAAACACAGATGAGTAAGAAAAATCAGGGAGGCAGAATGTCAGGGGAAAGAAGCGTGACTTGGCCAAAAGGAGGTCTGGCAGTCCCTAATCATCCTTGTTATGTTTGATGCTTTTTTGCCTTAATGTCAGATGCAGGATACATACCTGCCAGTATGTAGATTTATAAGATATATAATAGATATCCTAGTATATTTATATCACGTCTGTATGCTTATTTCTGTGAGTTTCAGTGTGTCTATACACAATGTATCCAGCATTGCATTTGGAGGGGAAAGGGAAACATTGCTGCCAATTAGTTGTTCTGTTGTTGCTGTGCTCGGACCAACGTAAAGAATGTGTTGTTTTTTTTAATCAGGACGGCTACATGACTATCTTATAGCTATCTGGAGGCACTCTGAGAAAATAAGAGACTGGAGTTAAGATTATGCAGGAGTTTAGAATAAATAAGGATGTCCTTTGTTAAAATCTGACCACATACTGAGTTATGGACATGATGGAGTTGATGCGTGTGTGTGTGTGTGTGTGTGTGTTTGCATGACCGATTGTGTGGTCATGAGTGTGCGAGTGAGAAACAGTAGGAGAGAGCAGGATGTTAAAGATGTCATCATACGTGTCATTGTTCGCTCACTGGCATCAACACACCTTGTTGAACGGCATTCAGGATTCAATCAGCACAGCTTCAATTGGTCATAGTTTGCTTAGGTGTTTGTTTTTCACAGGGTAAAAAAATAAAAAATGACAAAAGAACACAACTGTGGTTCTTTTGGTGGTAAGAGCAAGTTTCTGCAGGTCAGTAACTGAGCTTATCTGAAGACACCACTGCTTGGTGCAGCAGGAGCCTGTGTGTTTGACCTGCTCTGTCGCAGGATGGAGCAGAGCTGCGGGGCCACCACACAGGCTTTTCATCTGATGGAATGGGAATCCAGGATTACTATTGCATTTACTTAAATAAAAGATTCCCATATGCATTGGCCTTTTACTTTCAACATGTTGCTTTGTTTTTGTGGCTTCTCGTTCTGTCATAAGCTATAAAAACATTAATATTTAATTGCCATACAAACACGATACTGTAGCAATTGTTTCTTATTAAGGAAATTATTCAATTAATTGATTGCTGCCATTCTTTTTAAATGATGAAAAGAAAACCATGGGAAGTGTTTTCTTTGAACAGTTTGTGTACAGTTTATTTTTATATCATTCTGGTGGATGGTCTGGAAAATGAATCGTGTGTTGATGATATAGCTATAAGCATTACCACTCTTGTATATAATGTAATATGGGATTGTAAATTATAAATTTATCCGAGTCATAATGATTGACAAATAACCACTTAAAGTTGTTAAGTGAGCCACTGAAGCACTGCAGGCCACATCCTCACATGTTCATTCTCTGATTAGGGTTTTTTCCTCACGTGTGCGAACATTCTGTCATATTTTTAAATTGTTCACATTTATTGTTATAATCAAATATATTTGTACCAGCACTTTATTTCATCAGGTTTTGACGCAGACGGTGTGTTTCAGGTAGTGTACAGTCTGTGCTGGTGGTTTGGTCGTTGGCAGTCACCTGTTGATTATATTCCACTGGGCCAAATCACAAACCTTCATTGTGCAGCAGCTAGTGTTAACCCCTTTCTATAGGCATAATCAAACAAATTAAGTCATTCTCTACTAATTGTCCATGTGAGATTTAACTTATTTGGCTGACAAAGTCAAATGTAAGCTGATGTAGTCACAACGGATGTGACGCATCCAAAGGAGATAAATGTGTCCTTATCTAACTTGGCCATTTCTAGCACTATCACCACCTCTGTTTCTTAGTAACTTTTAATCACTATCTAGCCTGATAGCCTAAATGTCCGTCCCATGGTGGCCTACTTAGCTGGTTCCCATCGGAATTGCTGTCAGGTTATGTTGTCGCAGACTGACTCCCTCTGAGAATAATTCTCTGGGCTTTAATTCATGTGTTTGTTCACAAGTAAGAAAGATTATTCAAGGGAAAAAACATGAAATGATTGTAATATTTGTAAATGATCTTGCTGTAATGTGTAAAATGTGTCCAAGTTATTTTTTATTATATTATTTTTATGAAAGTTTTTTCCTCTTGACAGAGCTGAGGTGTCATTTTGTGAATAAATGCATTTAATAAGCAAACATCTATATATAAAACAATATTATAGTATATCAGTATATTTTTCTTTTATTTCACTGTTCGGTACTGTAAAGTGTGTTAAAAATACAAATAAAGCAAGATTTTTTATATTAAATGCAATGCCATTGTCATGCTTTTGGCACTGTTTGGTGATTTAATAGAACATCTGCTGTCACCATGTTGTTTGTGTTAATACTGTTAATTTATTAGTTCAGGGGCTGGTAGTGTAATCTTATTCCTAACTGTAGCAAGACCGTGTCATTGACTGAACATGATGATAAACGTCACTGGGAGTTATGGGCTTCCAAAGTCCTGACTGGCTTCAAGTATTAATGTGCTTATGTGTGGAGGATTCATATTTTGCTTCAGTATATGTTAGTAGTTAGTACCCACATGCACATATCATGTTTTTATGCGTCTGCACTGTAAATTATTTTACATTCATTCAGGTCAGAAACGAGGTTTTCCTAGTGATCTAAAATTGTGAGTTAACTGCACTTTGGTTGCTTATTAGTTCAAAGCTATGTGGTGAGTAAGTGTAAAACTACTTGACTTAAATAAACTGAACTTGAGAAGACAAGTTCAACAACTTTAAGACAACACATTGAATCAACTCGTCACACAGAAGATGGCTGCAGACAGGCTTACGTTTTATAAAACTTTATAAAACTTATTGTGAAAAGAAACAACCATTACATCATTTAATTTGTATGCAAGACACACAGCAAGTTTCCACCATGTCTGTTTACTCAAACTACAAAAACTCTCTAACAATGTGGCGTTGTATAGTGGTATTAATAGTCTGCTTTTATGCTTGTTGTGTTTCAACATAATGTAATGAGTTGAACTCTCAGCTGCTCGTCAGACAAACTTGTGTTTTATAGTTCTAGTGATCTGAGAATAATAATTAGTTAGGTTAAGTAACGTGAAAAAGATTAATCAATTTGCCTGAACTCCATCTGTGCTTCACAGTGTATCGATATGTGATACTGAAAATCTTACACTTCATAATGGACTGTGTTAGCAGATTGTATCTGGGTCCATGTTTAAGGCAGTGAGGCTGTTGTAGACATACCATTAAAAAACAATGGAAGCTTACGTCACATTTACCAACTTGTGGATTTATACATCGATGACTATCTCTTTCTGACTCCTGCATGAGATGGCTGCATCTTCAAATATACCCAGAATTCTCTTCTTCCGACAAATGTCACGTGTCTCCGAGGTCTCCACCAATCACAGGGGCTTGTAAACGCGTTGTCCAATCAGAGTGAAACAAGGCAGAGGTTCCGCATCGATTAAGCGCCTGCGCTCTATTGATACGGAACTAGGCGGTACCTGACCGGTGAGCGTTAGCTGTTAGCTTGCCCGAAGAGGAAAGTCAGTACAGTTTTTTTTTAAAATATATATTTAGCTACGTCGTTAAACTTTTAACTAACTACAGGTAATGTTACTTCATTATAAGAGTATACGTACACTTCGTATGTGCATCTTAATTTATGGCTTACTTTTTTTTTTTTTTTTTTGCTAAACTGCTAGCTAAATTTGCTAGTTAGCATTAATGTATTAGCTCTAGCTAACAACCCACTCGCAAGTCGCTGTTAAACAATTATGGATACACAATGTAGTGTTGTTGCCTTTGTTCTGTATAATATGTTGTGTGAAAGTATTTGCACTGGCATTGTATGCTCGTACTTGTGATTAATCTGCAGATTTTGTATAACTGATAGGCGTTATCGAGTGTGAGCCATCGCAATGTCCTGTCAGTACTTGCTACTTTTGCTGCTGAGTGTGGGAGTCTCAGCGGTGGAGGTCCAACGTCCCCGCGGTGTGCCCTTATCAAGTAGGCATCTACAATTTATGCACAGTTAAAATGCATCCATGTGTACACCTATTTGCTTCACACTGGGGTTAAAGTTCACAACCACATTTCTGTAGTATTGGCACTGACACGGGTTCTGTGTTCAACCTCGACAGAACGGCAGTTCTATGAAGAGGACAAACCTTTTACCTGCCTGGATGGCTCCCGCACCATTCCTTTTGACAGAGTAAATGATGACTACTGTGACTGCCAGGACGGGTCTGATGAGCCAGGTGTGTATATTGTAGATACTGGAGACCTATGTACTGCTATTTTTTTTCCACAGTGCACTGAACTAAATAAATATTTGGTGACAAGTGGAGAGGCCTTGGCAAGTGGTTTTCAGACACAAGATATGTAACATTGCTGGCCACATCAAACTGTTTAGGCATACATCAAGGTGTGTATAATATATAGGAATGCACTAATATACAAAAAAACTTAAACTGAAAGCTAAAAGTTTATCAACCTGTTCAAATAACTGACAACCTAATTTATTTTGTAATTTCCTAAGCACTGACAGTTCTGCCCGTGAGTAATGATAATCTAACTATTATTTTACCAGCATTAAAATAAAAATGTCCCAAAAGCTGTGATAGAGCTCAGGACTCAGCTTGAGGACAGCTGTGATTTTACAAATGATTTAACTGCAGCTTTTAAACTGTGACCCTGTGTGTGACAGCTCACCCGTCTGATGAGAGGACAGGTACACAGTGTACCTTGCTCTTTGGTCATTTTTAGTTAGTAATTGATTAAGTTGCTGCTGTTGTTCCACTTATGTAAATGCATCCAACTCGTTCACTTTAGGAAAGCTCATGTGGATCTTGCTGTTGTCTCAAATATATGTAAATAAACTCGGAGGAAAGACTCCTGCATGCAGCTAGAAGCAACAACCAAAACTCTAACTCTCACGCTTGACCCATGTCAATGCTGAAATGTTGAAAAAATCGTACACAAGTCATTTTGCACAACTTGAAGTATGCTGCTCGTGTGTCTATCTGTTAATGTGGCTGTATGCGGTTCAGTTATGCTGTGGTGAAAATGATATAGAACTATTATTAGGTGCAATTTAGTAAGGTTAACGTCAGCAATCTTCACAAATCAGTGACGAGGGTGCTCATTTAGATGTGAAGCCGACACGTTGAGATGATGTCAGATTAATGGAAAAGAGTGTATGTCTGAAAGGGGCTTTAGTAAGTATGTTGTCAGGGCTTTACAGTATCATGGAGCTGTTTTGTACATTTAATATTGCATTTATTTTCAGGCACTGCTGCTTGTCCCAATGGTAGCTTCCACTGCACCAATGCAGGTTTCCGACCGGGCTTCATCCCTTCGTCTCGCATCAATGATGGAATCTGTGGTATGAATTTTAAACTGTGCTGACTATTTCTTTCCAAGTGTCTTGTGTGGCCAGAATTATGTTTTGACGTTGGTGTTTCCTCTTTAGACTGCTGTGACACAACAGATGAGTACAACAGTGGTGCCACCTGTCAGAACACCTGCAGGTGGGAATTTTTTTGAATTCTAAGTCGAATATGTGTATGTGCTAGGAGCTGGCATATTTTGCATGAACTGCAATTTGATTTGTGACAGTTTTTTTTAAGTCAAGCTTCAGTTCAATATATTTACCATAACAGATTAAAAACATGATACTGCATTACCGCATGAGATACAATCAAAAGCATGCTTGTCACACAAGGACAGCGCAAATTTGTTCAACCACTGACACAACTCTTCAAACTTTGTGTCAGATGCACTGCATAATGTATATCCTATTTTGCAGCCCTTTTGACTTAATAATTGTGTTGTTTCAAATTGCATCACAGTATTCAGCTCAAATACACACTGAGTGTAAACAGAATGATAAATGTCTTCTTGTTGAGTAAATGTTTATGACATGTGTGATTTGCAGGGAGTTGGGACGCAAGGAGAGAGAGAGCTTGCTGAAGATGGCAGAAGTTGCGAAGGAGGGCTTTGAGCTTAAACTGCAACTTATCCAGGAGGCCAAAAGAGGCATAGAAGACAAGAAGGTGTGAAAGACATTTTGCATTTTTTGTCTGTAGTAATTAGGAGCAAGAACTATGAAACAGGGAGTATTACGGTGTCAAAACTGATTTTATGTAGAGACACTGACACTTATGAAGAGATGTTAGTTTTTTATTATTAAGTACACAGATGCAAATCCAGAAACTAAATACTGACCATCTGAATTCTCCTGTAAAGGAATAAAGTAACAAAAGACATAAGAGCTCTATATAAGGTTTCAGTAAAGTTAACAATAGGTGGCACACTGTAATCTATTAAAGTAGCTTTCTGTGTTCTATTGTCGCTGCATCTCATAACTATTTTTTGTCTGCTTTTTCTGGAGTAGATGGAAAGCCATCATTTACCAAATTGAATGTTGTTTTCAGGTGTCGTTTTGATCACATTTGGTTAAATTCATTATTTTAATATTTCTCAACAGGCCAAACTTTCAGATGTTCAGGGTAGTAAGAAGGATCTGGAATCGAAGGTGGAGGCTGTGAGAACAGTAAAGGAGACTGCAGAACAGCCAGAGAAAGAAGCTAAAGAGCGCCACCTGCAGTCTTGGGAAGGTAAATTAAGATTTGAAATTTTATCACCATCTACTGTTTGTAAAGAGCATCACATTACGGACTGTATGGTGTCTTTTATGTAAACATGAAACATTTTTGAAGCAGGCCTATGTTGCCAGGATGCCATATACACTAGTAGTAGACAAAAAAAAACTCAGTCCTGCAAGTCTCTGACTTTGTCTATCTAAATTTTGTTTCTTGAACACTGTTTACAAATATGTATGTTATCAGAATAACTGATAATGCATCACAAAACAAAATGTTTTTCTGTTTCAGCTCAGAAAGCTGCCAGTCGCATTGAAAAAGACAAGGCTAGAATGCATGAGGTGTTTCTTGAACTGGATGATGATGCAGATGGCTTGTGAGTATCGGCACCCTCTTGAATTATTAGCACCCATAATGAGAGAAAGCAAATAATGTAGTGAAGCTTAGCAGGGACAGCTTTAAATTCAATAAAATAGTATAAAGAAGAAATGCAAGATTTGTAAATATGCAGCCATATTTACCTATGCTGAATTTGTTGTAATTTATTTACTGAAATACAAAATGTTGACTGATGACATGCTCCAGGGATCACTGTGTTTTCTAAACTAGAATGTCTGTAGGCAAATTATTACTATTAAAAAATATGATTGGCTCGTCATGCCTTTCATATGCACACTTTGCTCATCATTTGAGTGACAGTGATTCAGTGTTGTTATTGTAGGCCTCATTGTCTGAATAGGGGAAATAAGGGATTTTCATGATAACTGTAATGTTTTTGAAATTCTCAGTGTTTCAGTGGCTGAGCTTTTGTCCCATTCTGAGCTCGACCCAGATTCTGACAGTTTATTCACGGAAGCAGAAGCTCAGGTACATTTTTTTTCTTTTTGTATTGGTCTTATTAAACACTCGTGTTAAAATGAAGTTATCATTAAATGCAAGTATTTTTAAAGCTGTAGTGCAATCTGAGGAGCTGAACGAATCAAAATGGAATTCACATCTTTGGTTTATGTAGGTACAGTTGGGTGGAGTCGACAAAGTGGACCCAATAGCATTTGAATCTGTTTGGAGTAACATTAAAGAAAAATACTTGTCAGAGGTAAGAACCTGTAAATTCTTGTGGTAAATGCCACGTAAAAAAGCTGCCACTCCTTTAAATTTGTGGCTTTCTTGTCATTAGTCCAGCGCAGACATCTCAGCACCAATAGAGACTACACAGGAGGAACCACGGGAGCCAGTCTCTGACAATGACTCTGAGCAGTACCCTGAAGATGAAATCCCAGAGGAAGACGATGAGGATGATGAAGAGGATGAAGATGATGACCAGGATGAGAGTGACTACAAGGTGAGACCACTGAGTTTCTTTATCAAACTTGGTTGGATGATTCTCAAATTTATTTCAGTGAGTCACCTTATTCTGTGCTTGATGTACAGATCCCTCCTACGACGCAGGCTCAAGAAAAGAAGGATGACGATGATGAGGGGACTATGCCACCTTATGACCAAGAAACGCAGAACCTCATTGATGGTAAGTGTGTGTGTGTGTGTGTGTGTGTGTGTCTAAAAACCAAATGACTCAGCTTGTCCTGGGCAATGACTAATTGAACACACTGTAAAAAAAACAACAAAATATTACCACAAATGTGACAGCACGCCTATTTCTTTGAATTTCAGTGTTCAAATTTAAAACACGTCACTCATTCTGTTCAGCAATAAATTGTTTATGGAAGAACAAAGAGATTTACTGAATAAATCTTGCTTTTACATGACAGGGGTTTGTTACTTATTGTTTGTAAAGGCTTCAGTAGGATGACTTGCCCAGACTGCATCTCTTGACTATGTTTGGACTGAATTTATGAGGGTATATTTTAAGTCTGTTCATCTGATTCCCAGCTGCTCAGAAAGCCAGGGATGAGTTTGATGAGGCTGAGAGAGCTCTCCGGGAAGTGGATGATCAGATCAAGTAAGTGCTCAGTCTGAATATGAAGAAGCTTCTTTGCCAATAATGCAATCAGCGATTTGTTACCACAACAACAGTCTAACATTCAACAGCTGCAGTAGATGGTTTTGTTGCACAATCAGTGTGTTATTAGCTGAAGACTGTAAATACAAAAAAATACATTCTGGATTTGGTGTTTGTTTGCAGGAACCTTGAAAAGGAAATCTCCTTCGACTTTGGACCCAGTGCTGAATTTTCCTACCTCTACAGCCAGTGTTATGAGTTGACTACAAGCGAGTATGTGCATGTTCTGACTTTGGAAGATTTGTGTCTGTGTCGTTCCTACTTCTGAAGGTCTTAAATTCTTCTTTTTTTTCATTCAGGTACATTTACAGGCTCTGTCCATTCAACAGAGTATCCCAGAAGCCCAAGTATGGAGGATCAGAAACTAATTTAGGGTAAGAAAATATCTGTGTTATGTCTACTTTTCTTTGTTTTTTCTTCAAACTTGATTCAACACAAGTTTCTTTTCACCGTTTGCTTTCTGTAGAACATGGGGGAAATGGGCAGGTCCTGAGGATAATATCTACTCTGTGATGAAGTATGAGCATGGAACAGGATGCTGGCAAGGCCCCAACAGATCCACCACAGTGAGTCTCAGCCAGTCTGCCCTCGCTTGATCTTTTTCTTTCATAGTTTTTCATTTAACAACTGCTTCCTATTGGACAAGGTGCCAAAAATAGACATTCTGTCTCTTTCAGGTTAAGTTAACATGTGGAAAGGAAACGGTTGTGACATCTACCTCTGAGCCCAGTCGCTGTGAGTACCTGATGGAGTTCATCAGCCCTGCTGTCTGCCAGGAACCCCCAAGCCTGGATCGAGAGTCTGAGTCCCATGACGAGCTCTAGATCCTCCTGATCTGTGAGTAACTCCAACTTTTCAGTGTTTCTTGGTAAACCTCATGATAACATGTGACATAATCTCACCATATTGTGTGGTGCACATATCGATCCATGTCTATCCCCTTCAGGATCTCAAATAGGTCTTATGGCCAGGGGTGTTTAGGGGAGTCATGTATATCCTTTTAAATCTGTGACAGCCAAAGCTGCACAGCGTGAAAGTTTAGTATTTCA
The DNA here is from genome assembly GCF_000690725.1 of Stegastes partitus. NCBI lineage: Eukaryota > Metazoa > Chordata > Actinopteri > Pomacentridae > Stegastes > Stegastes partitus. The sequence continues at coordinate 450,454 of NW_007578028.1, forward strand.
GCATTTTGTTTTGAAGAGAATCCCTTGTGCAGTTACAGCTTCATTTTAGAAGAAGAGCAGGACAAGACCAAGGTAATGGCAACTTCATATGAGTTCATTGTAGTGGTTAAGAGGATTAAGAATTAATGAATGGTAAGAATTTAATGATGCTGTTTATGAGTGGGATGAATACATACAGCAGCACAGTGTGCCAAATCAATAAACTGGGAACAATATTGAGATGCATTCTCTTGCTGTACTCATGCAGTAGTGCATTTATCCTTTACTGTAGACAGTTCAGCCTTTTGCACTTCATGGCTGTTGGACATAAATGTGCTCATGTACATAGAATGACGTAACAAGGCTTAGATGCTTTATGTGGACTATAAAATTTGGTTAAAACAGTTCATAATCTGTAGACTAAGCGTTTATTTGTTGTTGTTTTTTTAAGTCTTTGTTTAAAAGTAATTTTACCAATTTTAGTTAATATTTTGTGAAGTCACAGACATTGGGATGTCTTGCAATATATATATATATATCACTGAATAATATTTAGTGATGTCTTATTGTAGTTTTGATTACTAGGTCCCCCACTGACTCCATACAGACTGCCCAGATATTGGCTATAACTTCCTTTTAAATAGGAAGTGTGTATAACGCTGCAACTTGTGTGACTTGTTAACTGTGGTTGATCTTGATCAGTTTCATTTCACCGTTTCTCCTCACTTGTTTGTATGGCTGATGGATAATGTTGTAATATTAAAGTAATGCAAGTTTCATGATAACAGAGGATTTTCAGTATGTCTTATCAAGTGTGGAGGGGGTTTGGTCTAGTACTACAATATTAGACTTTCTGAATGTGTGCTCATCTGAAAATAACTCAGGAAACAGATTAATCACTGATGTAAATGCTTAGTCCTTGGAAATCAAATCTATAGGGGTCAATTTCAACTAAATTGCCTTTCCTTTAAATAACAAGAAAGACATGACTCAAGCAAACAGGCTATTGAAATGAATGTGTATGTGCTGTGTCTTGCAGATTGTTCTCAAGGGACCACAGTCGCTGCAGCAATCTAAAGTTGCCCTGCTGTGAGCAGCATCACCTTGGTGTCGGTTAACAATTGAGAATAAATTATACGTAGTTAATTATAGTATCATGTGCACTTCTTAGTTCCTCTGATACCTGTTTTGATTCTATTGTTTTGTGTCAAATATAATGTCATTCCATTATGATCAAATAAAGTTGATTTTATCATGTATTAAGTGTGTCTCTATTTTTGCTCTACCACTAAGGCCCTGTTGTTATAACTGTTCTTTCACATCAGACCACTAAGTATAGTACTTTATGTGCATTAAGTTAATGGATATAACATATACATCTGCTCATAAAAAGACCTATTATATATCTAGATATCTCACTGGAGCACTGTAGGTAACGTGTTGGTATCTGAAGTAATTGTAATCTTTGTTATTGCTGCATTTCAGTCATGAAACATTGAAAGTCAAGCCAACAAAGCAGCCTTACTAATGATACATTCATGCATAACAATAAAATTACTTTTTTATCATAGCGTTCAATATGGGGTTTTTTGACAGTCAGAAATTGGGTCACTCATATTTGTAACTTTTATTTTATTTTTTTTTCTGGCATGTAAAGTACAAATAATTAAACAATTCCATGAAAAAGTCTTCAAGCGTCTTCAGCTGAAATCCCAGTAATAAATATCCTAGTCTAAACTGAAAGGTTTATTTTTTTTTCTTTGTTAAATTTTGACATTGTTCATTTGGTCATGTTTGGAAGTATGAGATTTTGTATTTTTTCCACTGACATTGGTGTCAACAGAACTGTTTTTGATCATTTTCACCTTTGATTTGTTCTACCATTCCAGGAAAATGTAAGAAAAACATCACTAAGTTACTGCGTCCCCTCTTCTAAATAAATAGACACAAAATACAGTTGGTTGAGAAACAGAAGGACCACTCACCCCTTTACTACCCTAATAACTCCCAAGAAAACCTTCCTGCAGCTTTTTCTGAGCTCTGTAATATTTAGTTTGAGCTCTTGGCTGGGTTTTAAATGCGTACTGGCGCGAAAGAGACGCCTTTGTTTCATTGGCACAAATTGATATTGAAATTGATACAGGTGATCTCAGTATTACAATGCTTTTACAGAAACAGAACCCTTAATATCCTCTTTGTAAATGAACCCATTAGCTTCAACAGGAAAGATTCTTGTGAGTGTATTAAACCGAGGACATCCCCTCTGTTCCTGGCTAGTTGTTGGACCCTCAGTTGGGCCAAAGCCTTGCTACAGGGGCTGCTCCATGTCTCAGGGGTTCACCGAGTGGTTGAAAAAACAAGACTGTGATTAGATTAAATAATTAAAAGATTTTCATTTAACAAGACAAACAGAACACAGGCAGTAAAGGCATAACATCTAGCACACAGCATGTATGTTTATACACTTCAATTAGTTAAATATAGCAGTGCATTCTTTGACTATGGAGAACGTTTCCAAATCGTACTTCTAAAGCTGTTTTTCTATTTGTCCCCCTTTTAAGAAACGAAATGGTGTAACCACAATTTTGGCAAACTTAAAATCTTTTAAACTTGCAAATATAATGAAATAAACCATAAATATACACAAAACATACTTTATACGAGGCAATAATAATAATCATAATAAATAGTTTTTAAGTTAACAATAAGTTAAAACTACAAGCTTAAAGTCGCCCAAATAATACAAGTTTGTTGGCGCTATTTTGAATTTTTTCTGTTTAAATTATTTTATGTTGCAACAAAAGCTACCACAGACTTTACAAACACAATTGAACACAGTTTGATTGAAATAAAAAAATCTAACTAAGTCTAAAATCCGCATACACTGTAAAAACTGCAACTAATTAAATAATGGAAGAAAAATAACAAACTGTACCCAATCAATGCAACCAAACATAATCTTTGACCCATGTGTGTTCTCTATGGCAACATCAACAACACAAATACGCTAATTTAACAAGTGAGTCTTGATATGTAAATGAAATCAATAAATTACAGGAAAAAAAATGATATTTGAAATTGACATGGGCTAAAACTGATGATATATTAGACAGTATTCCTTTCAAGGTCGTTGAGGTTTCCTCTATTAAGTCAGCCAAATATGCAGTTTGTTTGAGCTTGCATGGTCAGAGCACAAATTAGGGGCTGAGGGAGTGATTATGGAAATTTAAGATCAGAGCTCTCATTGCTTGTTTGATTTATTAATGAGTCTGTTCGTTTTAATGTTTTCGTCTGAACATTTGCTCCTTTCACTATTCCGCAAGACCTTTTCAGTGTGACATTTAATTTCTTTTTTAAAAAATATATATCATTTGTTCTCAGTCAATATAAAAACAAAGCACATTGCACTTACTGTTCCATAGGAAAGTTTTTTTGTATTTTTAAATGATTATTGTTGTTGCTCAAGCAGTGTAGTACTGTTTCCTGCCATGGTCCTTGGCTCTCTCCTGTACATCAGATGTAGGTCTTTGTATAGACTGTGTATGGAAGGTCATTTTGGGCTGTGGGTTTGGTTTGTGGGTTGACTGTACTACATCGGACATGGCTGGCTAAACAGCTCCAGCTGCAGTTCACCGCGGCCTGTTATCTTGGTTGTTCCTAACGTCAATCACTGGTCTTACCACGTGCTCAGTCCTACTGTGCTATCTCTTGCAATTTGCTTGACCCAAAATAGCTAGATTAGTCCTTTGTGTGGTCAGCTCTGGCCACACCAGCAACAATCATTCAGAGTATTTCAGGGGTTGAAACAGTATGAGTCAAATCGAAAGATGTCCGTCTGTTTGAAGGGGTGCAATGTTAACGTTTTTAAAGGATAAAGACAAAGCGGATGATTTAAATGTCAGGGGGAAATACATTATGTGGATGCATTTTTCCTTGTCAAGAGGTGAACTGATTCATCGTTCTTTTTCGATATGCCTTCTGTCATTCGGTGTCTGCATGAAATGTGTGCAAATGGGATTGCTTGCATCTGTTTCATTTTAGCATTTGGTTTAGTGGTTTTAAGATTTACAAATGTAAACTGATATGCGCAACTTATATGTTCAAAAGTAATGATAACTGAAATTGTAGAGGGTCCTTATTCAATAAATAACATAGATTTGTACAGCAATTACTCAGGGAATAATATAGTTAGTCTTAATTTATCCTTCTTGGTACTGACTTGCAAAGCAATTCTTTGGCAAAAATCAAATCTATCTAATCGTAAAGACTCATGCTCAATGTTCATTATGAATCTGCGTCACTGTTTGAATCTGCATTTTACCTTTTTGTTTGCAAGCAGCTATTTCGGTTTTTCAGCTGGGCAATGAGCTGGTCTCACTGCAGCATTGTCTGGGATTCTCAAGTCAAAGAACTTCACTTCACTGCACCATCATTGAAGCAACACTGTACACAACTTCAGGACAAGAGATGTGAGTGTGTCTAAGCACTCAAAAGTATAGATGTGTCTGTCAGGTTGTACCCCCAACTGTTTAATTGTAGCTTTTTTTGTCTTCTTCTTTTTTTTCTTCTTTTTTTTTCTTTTTTTACACATCGAATTTGTTTCTGTTAGGTTTGTTTTGATCATTTTGATATGGTTAGACAGTTAAGTTTGTATGAGATACATTGTTCCTTCGCCCCCTCCCTAAATCCCCACCCATACACCGCATGCTTATTCCCCCTTGCTCTGCAAAGATCAGAGGGTTTAAAATAAAGCCATGCGATGTCCCAATTTTTCCAAGCTTAAGAATCTGTAAAAATTCAGCACAAGGTCTTGTTCCTTTGTATGTATAAAAATAGATTTATCTCTAATGTAATCCTTTCAAAGAGATCGTCCTCTTTGGCTAACACAGCGTCATTTAGAAAAGCAAAAGCAAAAATGTCTTGAATATAGTTGACCTTATTTATTCTATTATCATGTGCAGATGTCTTGATATTGAAAGACATTAGCTCTCCCCATGGTAAATCTTAAGTCTGGGCTGTTAACAGACATTTCAACTAGACAGGTTGGCTTTAATGTTTCATCAAGGGTGCCATAAATAACCTTCATGCAGTTGGGTTGGGGATATTTTATAAATGCTATTTTTGTGGTAGTGCCAAACAGATCTGAAGCAAATAAATATTTTTTCTGTTGTCAACAGAAGTATAATTATGACACTTATTTGCAAGCTTGATGTTGTACAGTCATCTTTTGAGAGGGCAGGAGTTCAAAGTTTTTAGAAAGCTTTTAAGAGAATAGAAGGGTTTTAAATGCTCCTCAGTAAAACCGAGGAGCATTTGGCAAAGTTGGAGGAGCTGGTTATCTTTCTCCCCAGCGGATCAGTGATCACTATTTAAATTGGCAGATATTGTCGCTCACACACGTGACTAAGTCAGTTTTGAACGTCCAGTCATTAGGAACTGCAGTCCCCTTAGTCTGCTCTACTCGTGTTGTTACTGTAGATCCCATGTATTCTGCTGAAATGTAAAACTTTAAACTAATTTGTTCAGGAAGCTTCTATCTGTGCACTAGACTGAAGAATAATACCGGTGCTCTTGAGTTTTTGCTCATATGTGTTATTTCCGTGCAGACCTGCCTCGACCATTGTTCAGTCCATGGGTGTGGTGTTTGACAGTTACTTTTTCCAGCTACTTAGATTGTAATCACATTAAAAATGTCAAATTCAATCATAAGACATACGCCTCTTGAGTGCAGTAACATTCATAATCAAAACATCTAAGCAAAAAAAACAACATAATTTGCCTGTCTCGGACGTCTTCTTTGCATTTTCTTTTGACACCAAATGACCTCTCAGTTAAAAGGATCTCACACCTGATCATGGCTGACAGTGCCATGCAAAAACATAAAAAATAAAACGGCCTTGTGGGTAATGTAAAATACAGGTGCAATGAGATAATGACGCAAAAAGTGAAAAAACACCGGTATTTTCCTTTGACGTGGCTGTGTTATGGTGAAACGGTTTTCCCCTCACACTCATCACTCTGTCGCCCACCAGAGAATTACTAATGAACATTGTCACCATGGGAGCGCTGCCACTCTGCTCTAAGTTCACAGACAGTCTGCTTGTATTAAATCCATCTTGAGGATAGATTAGAAAAAATACAGCTTTAGTGAACTAAATATGTGTAAATCTTCTAGTTACTGAACCGTGTTTCTGTGATACATAAGTGTACTATTGTGTTGTTTGGTGTGAGACTGTGAGGGAAAGAGTGACTCTTATGGCCTTCGGACTACTCTTTTCTGTGACCAGTATTCATTTAGTTAATCTAAATCATATTGGGTCTGAGCTCACGAGCTCAGATAGGGTAGAGAAACTGCCTTTACGCTAGGCACCACCTAATGCAGGTCAGGAAACAGTAGTCAAAGTTTCTAAAAAATGCTTACATACTCGGCTATTATAACCACCTTAAATATTGAATATATAGTTATATTTTAATAGACGTATATAAGAGAACACTGTTTTTTAATTTCATTTTCTTTGATCTAAAAAAATCGCTGATTCAAAATGCCCAAGTGTAAAAAAGTGACTACATCCTCTCCAGCAAGATAATGGGAGAGATGGTGGGGTAAGAGTTTGGGTAAATTGCACATATTCGTTCACTTAAATTTTTGATCATTTTGTTCATCAGTTGTCATTATTTGCCTGAATTCAATCAAAGCACTCAGTACACATTCTCCGTCACATTCGTTAGACTGTCTCCTAAATAGATAGCTCTTGCCCCTACCCAACAAACCAGCTACGTACCCCTTCTAATTCAATCCAGGCAAATATAGGGAAGGACTAGCATGTTGTGTAAAGAGAAAAGAAAAACTCCACTAGTGTGTTTGTTTGAAACTCTGACTTGTGTATGCTTGCGTATGGATATGTTTGTGGCATGTGCGTGCATGTATGTGTGTGTTTGCATGTCTGTGTTTGTGATTTCATTTCATGAATTTGTGTGAGAGTATGTCAGAGAGAGACTCAGTCCAGGCCCATGTAGAGTGATGGCACAGAGAGCTCGGGTTGCTCTCCCTGCAGGTCGAAGGAGCTGGCACCAGCAGCCTCTCTCTCTCAGGCCTTGTGCTGCTTGCTGGTCTTGAAGGAAACCTGCAGCACACGGTCACCCAGGCGGTAGCCATTAAGGCTAGCGATAGCCATGGCAGCTTCGTCGTAGTTGGTCATGGTGACAAAGCCAAAGCCCTTACATTTGTTGGTGGTGAAGTCACGGATGACCTTGACGTTGGTGACGGCACCGAAAGGCCCGAAGAGCTGCCACAGGACGCTCTCGTCCGCCTCGGGGGACAGGTTGTACACAAAGATGCACCAGCCGGCTCCAGTTGGACCAGTGAGGTTGACCCCGGCCAGGCTGGTCATGCTGTCAATGGTGATGGGTGAGAATCTGGGGAAGAGAGTAGGAGAACTACCATGGGTGTCATTCTGAAGTTCCACACAGCATTCATTGCTCTATACTGACTCTGTTATGAGCATGTATCTGTGAGAAATGATAAAGCTTGTAGTCTGGTATGGAGTCGGGGGACCCCATCTCCATCCCCTCTGCTGTACAGTAAGTAGATAAATATGTGTGGGCACCACAGTGGCTCCAAACTACCTGCTTTCATACAAAATGACACTGTGTGCCCTGAGACAAGACACCCACACAATTTGCATATTTTCTCATTTTCTCTGCTGACCAAAGCCTCTGGAAGAATTAAACACATGAATCACAATGTTCAACAGAAATCACAGTATTGAACAAAAGACAGAAACCTAGAGAGGGATGAAAAGCAAATTGGAATCAAATCATACAAAAACTGGAGCAAACAGAGGAGACGCAAACGGAATCTGGTATGTCCATGCTGGTGAAAAAAAGGGGACATTAAAGCAACTGAAACTGACAATGTTAGTTCATAAATAAATACATATAAATTATTTCTATTAATTAAAAAACAAAAGAACGAAAAGGTTAAACAAAGCCATGCCAGAATACCCTGCTGTTAGCAAACTACATCGTTGTTTATTTACAATTACAGATAGTATTTTGTGGTCTGAGCTGCTTCTGTAACATGGTTAAATGGGCTGTGGGAATTAAAAAATTATGGCCATTATAACTGATTTTGAGATGAAGTCAGCAGGTGGTATTCCGGGCACTTTGTTTGAGGTTTTATTTTGGCATGGATGCTTTTGAAAGTACACCTTTGGCATTTACCTCTTGACTCCGTAGCTGGCGTTTAGTAAATTGTCGAGTCTGCAACGCAAGAGGGAGAATGAAGGGGATGCAGAAGTTAGTTATGAGATCTACAAGGAAGGGGGGCTTTCATGTTAACATGTAGCTCCTTCACCAGCTGGCCTCCAGAGGGCATCCTTCACTGCAACGCTCTCCCAAACCATCCAACCACAAACTGATGCCGTGTCAAATAGTCCTGTGAATATGTCTTTCAGCTGGTATTTATTGTTTTATCATGAGTTCAGTTGAAACTCCAAAATAGATTCCCCTTTAATGATTTAAATGTAAGATAAACAACTTTTGTATCCTTGGTCATTTTACACCTAATGATTAAAAAAAAGTACTCAGACTGAGTAAGTGAGCATTCCAACCTTAGAGGGTATCTACAGTTGTTTGTGAGGTTCCTTAAAATATATTCAACACTGGAAGCCTTTGATTTTCAAATGTTTTTTACCCTGTATTCATAATTATCCATGTAGATGTTTCTAATATCTGGCAATTTCAGTCTTTGTGATGCCTATGAAGCATAGGTGACATTTAAACCAAAATTTATTTAGCTTTACTTTTCAATTGTACTTGGGAAAAATCTGGTTTCTTACATTGGTTTTGAGCTGTTATTTGGATCTGGTCCCTTTCCAAGTGAAGGGATCACACTGCAGTTTAAAAGAAAGTCAGAGAAAAAGAGTGAGAAGGAGGGACAATATCATATTGCCATTTCCTTCTTTACTATAAAGTAATGCTTACTTAAAGGAACAGTTTGATTAATAGTAAGTGTTAGAGTGACAGAAAAATAGAAATATATGTTGTTGTTTTTTTTGTTTTTGAATGTTTAACACCACACATTTTACTGATATTACAAGTCTGGACCACATTTACTTTTTGTAGAAGTGCCACTTCATCTGGTGAATTGAATGTAGCCACTGAACAATAATTACTCTTAGCCATTCTCTGGTGTAGTTCAGGCTTGATAATTGTCAAAAACCTTTTAGATTTTGACTAGTGATACAGTAATAATATTTTACAACTTACTAAAAACAAAGCAATGTTGACACACTTATCACTTGCCTTTTAAAATCTGCAAGATATTTGGCTCGCTTAAGCACAGCAACAGAGCAGGATTACCTGTGACTTGGCTTGAAACAATATATATTTTTACAGACTATCTACTGGTTAGTACGGGACTAATTGGTGGGGGTTGCTGTGAGGCTGGTGGAGGTTCAGTACCTGAAACGCTGAGTCTGGTGGTGTAGAGGCCCCGTGTAACGGCGGGCAGCAGTCTGGTACAGCTGAGTCAGTAAGGCCTGGCCTGTCTTCTGGCTGGGGTTGTTGGCGAACTTGACAGTGATGGGCTCGGCGGCACCCAAAGGCTTCTGTCCGTTCAGTCCTTTGATGGCCTCCTCTGCTTCATTTCGCTTGTCAAACCGGATGAAACCCACTCCTCGTGATATGCCTGCTCCGAATAAGAAAGCAGACCAATGTTACTACCTTGGCATCAGGGACCGCTGCTGCGTGCACGTCTGCTTGGCCTGACTCGAGGTGGATGGATACGGTTCGTCCGGATGTATTGAGTGACAGCATCAGATATGAAATAAGGCTGTACCTGTAACCTGGTCCACTAGAATGCGGGATGTGATGATGCGACCGTACTGGGAGAACAGCTGTTCCATGTCTTTCTGGCTCATGGTTTTGGGGAGTCCACTCACGTAAAGGTTGGCATCACGAATGGAAGCCGAGCTTGGCCGGGCATATGATACCTACCACACACAAATTCAAATAATCATATTTATTGTTGCTGAGGGAAGAATCTTCATTTTTGCTGGAGTACCATGTTAGCAAGGTCCTATGGAAGCTGACTGAGTCCCAGCAAATAGTTTTTATTTTGAGTCCTCCTTATTTGTCATCTCCACAAACCCAGTTGTCTCTTTGGTGTCTGTAGACTTAATCAGTGCCTTTAAGCTCACACTGAGCCACGATGAGACCGTTGCAGACGCACTATGACGACTGTAACCATTACCCAAACTGAATCCAATCATCGGATAACAAGCCCAACTGTCAGCTTTGTTTTAAAACTGAAAAACACCAGCCTCGGTTGATATACTTTTCCTGAATTCACCAGTGACTTAATTAGCGCACGGCCATTTTTGATGCATCTGTGTTTATATCCCTTATGGTTTACTGTTGGTCTACTTTCAGAAATTTTTTCATCTAGTACTGCAGAGCGATATCTAATTGATTGTAAAAGCCAAAGACATATTCTCGTTTTTGTGTTCATGGCAGCATGTGAACACTTCTGTGAGAGATAGTCCAGTCCAGTGCATTGTTAAGAGTGGTGTGTTTGTGTGTGATGGAGAGACAGAGTGAGTGTTGTCTGAGATAGGCTGAGCTGCCCTCCCTGTCCTGCCTCCTTCCTTTGTCTCTATTCTCTGGGGGAGAGCAGCTCCACAGGCAAACAGCAAACAATGTAACTGCATCACAAGACTTGCAGGATTCTTGACAACTTATAAACATACTGTTCACACACACACAGTGTTTATATGGAGATATATGGTGTGATGAATACAAATGTTTAAAAGTTTTACTCTTTTTAAGAACAGAAAGTTGTAGCATTGCAGGCACTTTTGCTTATTGGCACAAAGGAAGCTGGTTTCCAGTACCGACGTATGTATATTATCTTTCAGATGAATACAGGTGTTCTGATTTCATCCATCAGCATTAAGCACCAGTGTCTATTGTGTACACAGACAGACTATATGAGCAGGAGGGTTGTGTGGTGCAGTGATTAGGGTGTACCGGACGAGTCAGGGGGGAGTTGCTGTGTTCGGGGAGCAGAGGCTGCCCTATAATTAACCCTCTCCCTGTCGCTCCCACAGTACAGATGGTGCCTGAAGCCCATATGGCCTCTAATCCTGTCATTGGCATTCTGCTCTTTGAGCTACCCCCTACCCTTCTTACTGCTGCCCCCCCTCTTTCCCTCACACCCGCACCCCTTTCTCTTGATGCTTCCTACAAAATCAGGAAGATGAAAGTACGGTGTTGACCACAGGACTTGTTTGTTTTTATCTGACAATAAATTGTTAAGAAGTTATTCACAGACAAAGTGACTTATGTATAGAAACATCAAGTATTAATGAATGTCATAACATAAGGTTTCTTATTAAGTGTAATAATTGCCACGACGGCTTCATTATTCTCACTTCATGGTTGCTCCAGCGAGTATGCGTTTTGCATTTGACAGTTTATATATATACTATGAAAATTATATACAAAGTCATTTGTCTGTTTAATCGTCCAAAAAGGAGCCAAATCCAGAGTTTGACTTTAAGCTCATTGCTGCATTGGTCATAAGTCAGAATTAGCGTCCGTTTTCATGGACAGCTGTTAGAAAATCACCTGCTCTGCTCCCTCAGAGATTGGATTTTTCAGTCCTGCAGTTTGTCTCAATCTTTGATCTACTTTGATCATGTTGGGGGGGTGGTGGAAGGAATTAGTGTTTAATAATATGCCCCTTTTTTCCCCTCATCTGATTTTGGGACAAAGAAGCCCCCTAATTAGCCTAGATTGGAGGCAGATGGGCTAACCTGGACTGACCCTCATGCTCCACAGTCAGGCATCCTAATTACATTTCCATCACAATAACCTCTGCATGCTGTCCGCCCCTTGCTTTCTGACCTCCACACTCTCCTTCTCTTTTCAGCCTTTCTCTCCCTGTCTTTGTTCTTAGCCACCGCTCCCTTCTGCCTCCTCCACCCCATTTTTCCTCCCCTCCCTCTGCCACGTCTGTCGCCACCTCTTTCAACAGCCCCCCCCCTTCTGACAAAATCTCCACTTCCTCTCTTTTTGTCTAGAATGCTGTCAAGAGTCAAAAAAAAAAATGAAGAGTGAATTTTGTGGACAACGGAGGCCCGCTCACCTTGATTGTTTTAGTCTGCAGTTTGAGACCGTTGAGTGTATTGATGGCCTTGTCTGCATCATTTGGATCCACATAGTTTACAAAACCGTATCCCAAACTCTGACCTGGAGACACGGAAAGATTCATATTGATGTTAGAGATTCTCAAAACCAGCCATAGTGGTAACACATACGTATATTTTTTTTCAGCCTGGACGAAACGGTATACCTGTTATCTTGTCTCTGACTAGCTTGCAGGACTCAATCTCTCCGATGCTACCGAACAAACTTTTGAATTCTTCTTGGGTCATGTTCTGAGGCAGATAGTTGACGATCAGATTGGTTTTGCTGTCGTCTGTGGAGCCATTTGTGCTAATGACTGGGCCGTTGGGCAGACTGGTTCCGCTTGGACCGTTGGACACCTGGGTTTCCATGGTGCTGATTATCTGCTGAGGAAGAGGGTGGAGTTAGATTCATAATTCACCAAGAGAGACACGTTGAGATAAAGCTGTGATGTGGTGTAAATGTCTAATATTTAACCACAGAACACAAACACAAGCTGCACATACAGCCACACTCGCAAACTGCCCGCTCTGTCACTGTCACAGGGAAAGGTCAGGAAATCAGCATTGCTAAAATGGAGATGGATACAAGATCTGATTTATCATCTCCCTTCCCCCCCTCTTCACCCCATCTTTCCTCGGCTCTCGCTCCCTGCCTCTGGTCCTGCAGATGTCACAGTCCCTTTTTCCTTACTTCTCCCCTCCCCCTACTCTCTTCCAGGGTCAAACACCATTACATCATTACACAGGGATGGATAATAGCGATGGCGGTGTGTGAGGCTGGCAAGAGGCTGGGGGAGTTAGAAGTGGCAGAGGTCGAGATGATGGACAAAAGAGAGAGTGACTATGTTAAATGGATTTAGAGCCACAAAAAGGTGGAATATCACGGTTTAGTTAAATAAAAAATAAGTCCGAATGACATGTTTGTTCTTCTGACTTTGTTGAGGTTTCTTTGTGGTCGACTGACTCTTATTTTTCTAAGCAGAGTAACGGTGTGGGTTATAGAGCTATGCATGTGTCACTCGTGTTGCTCTGGTGTACTCCATGCTGCTTAATTTTAGGGCACATGGGATTTCAAGGACCATCTGTGTGGTCAGAAACAAAAGTTCCTGCTCCATTTTCTCCAACCTCAGACTCAGCACCTAGTTCTTTGTGTCTGGATCAGTATTTCTATTGTAACTCTACAAAGGAAATGACTGCAAGCTCTGCTTATATTAATCTAATTTGAATTAATATAAAAATCTGTTAGGGTGTTTTCCTTTCTGTGATAGAGATGTTTTAAGTCTCTACTTTGTTGTCCAGCTGTCTGAATAAGAAAATTGTAATATTTGGTGAAAACCTGTGATAGATTATTATCTACTTTAATTCTACTTTAATATGCTGACATGAATTAATTGAATATTTCCATTTGCTATTTATTTTATGGTCTGACATCAAATTAAATATTTATTTTACTTCACTTGTCAAAGTAAATAAGTATCCATGCAACTGAAATGACAACCTCTTTAGCATTACTCTGTGTGCATTTGCAGTATATTTCTAAGAATGCTGTTTTGGTTTTGATGCATTTCAATATCTTTTCACAGACAACTTCCTAAATTGTCTGGATAAACAATAATGCTTGTGTGCTAGTGGGGCCAAAGCATAAATTATGTTAGGTTGTAGGATCGAGCTTTTGCAGATCTCTAAGTTGTGGGTGTTATGTAAGTCAAAAGGCCTAAATGAGGCTTCTCTAAAGCTCCTGGGGTCTTACAATGTAGTCCAAAGCAACAACGGGACTTAATTAATGAATCTTAAGAATTATTTCAAAATTATATTCAGGGAATTTCCTAACATGACAGACAAATTACTGTAACTATTACTTAAACATTATTTATAACACATTGAAGTACCTGTAAATGACCTGGCCCTATGGCTTTTTGGTTTTCTCCTTTTGGAATGCATAATAATCATTATTTTAATTTAAATATGCATCTTTAAGTATGATTCTTGATTGGTAACCTTGGAGTAGTAGCAGACAGAATAAATGTTTGTGTCAGGATCAGAATTTTCTGAATTTTCATCTCTCATTATCTCCTTTTAATCCACCAGCATTTGGTAAATACAGGTATACTCTGCTTATCCTGATTAGGAATCACATTACTGAGAGAACTCATTTCTTCATGTGTGTTTTTGTATGCGTGCTTCATTTCATGTGTTCTCTTTCTTTTTCTTGTGTCTGTGAAAGGGTCTATCTAATGAAAGCTGCTTTTTCCCTCGTCTCTGTAACCGGCTGTCTTGCTTTGAGCCTCACCTTGACTCAGGTTGCCCAGGTAACGGTCCCTCAAAGACTGCTTGTTTCTAATGGCTGAATGGCTTTCATACTTTAAGCTGAGTGTGTTAGTCTGTGCTTATTAGGAGCAGATATACAGGTTAGATGTTTGTCTGCCCTGTGTTATTATTATATGGCTCTGTAGAATCATGGAATATCAGTAAGTCAAATTGATAATGACAAGGAGAAAAGTAGCACAGTGACAGAGTTTAGACAGCCTAAAAATAAAATACTTCAAACACACATCGACGCACAAAGGGCGGCTGACAGAATAGCAATCTGTCAAGTAAAGATTTGGGTACACAGCTGAAAATCATTTGTTGTGCCTTTATAAATGATGATGAGTTACACGTCTTGACAAAAATAAAGGGTGGAGTTAAGTTGTTATGTTGCATTTATTGCAATATTGACCTCGTGCATTGTTGTGTGATGTGATGCATCTAACTAACAGAAATATGAGAGACTGAATGTGTCCCAAATATGACAAAAGCATTTTGAGGGAGGAAAAAAAAAATAAAAACATATTAGGGCAAATTTGACTCGCCAACTGAAATAACCCTCAGCATGGCAGAACACACATTCCCAGTGAACAGTGTGAAGTTATATAATTCACAGACCCACTGAGGATGGGCTGGGCACAGAGATTGGCTGACATAAGCAGCAACTAAGATTAAGATTTCTCATACAGAAATAGAGAGCAACAGCATGCTTTGAAGTTATTTGAAACAAATTGATAAAAATAAAAAAAAAATCACAGAGGATTGCATCAATTTTAGGCTGTCAAATTTCATACTGTACACCAACAAGAAAGATCAAATCGTCTAGACTTCAGTTTGCACTAACCCAATTGCTATGTAGTAAAAAGAAATGATTGTGATGTTATAGGAAGGCCCACAATAGCATGAATAATCACAATTCGCTCAGTATACGTAAGATACGGAGGTGTTTTTTTTTTTTTACTGCTTTGGAGACATTAAACAGGATCACTCCAGGGGTAGCTAGTCTCCATGGTGTCCTGGTGTAAATATGACTGAGACCCTATGATGCATGTCAGTGACCCTTTTATCTCTCAACATTTTTAGGATTAACTAGACGCATGCCCAAAAAAATAATGTTCAAGAAATTGTATTTTTTCGAATTTCTATGAGATTAACGGGAGCACTATGTGCCCCCCACTGCTTTGTTTTTTTTTTCTATTTTGGGGTTCTGTGAGATCTCCCTTAATATTTAATGTACTGCATCAGCATCGCCTACACATGGTCCCAGACTTGCACGCAAACAAGAGTCCTGCCTCCACTGCCAAACACATGAACCCAGACTTGCACGCAAACAAGAGCCCTGCCTCCACTGCCAAGCACACATACCACCTACACTGTACACTATTAAATTACAAAACACAGAAGCATTACAAGACTAAATGTAAACGCAGTCTGCGTTCCATGTCTTCTGATGCTTGGAAACAGCTTCCCCAATTCACTTCTGCTCCAAATGCAGCACAGCACTTGAGGCTGTGATGTACAGAAGACTACCCATTTCCCAGTTCACCTCTTAACATGAGATTTACCACATTAGACATTACAGTTAATATCTGTGATATGTAGTGAAGAAAAAAAAAAGAGGATGTGCTCACTGTCAGTATTTAAGGTTTGGGAATTATAAGCCTAATGTAGATGCAAATTTGCTTGCTGTTTAGATCTTTAAGCGTAAATAACACAAATTATCAATCAAGGCACATATTGGTGCATTTTTAAATTACAATCTTAACAAAGACTTCTTCTTTTAAGATATAACCTTGAGCAAATTCTAATGCATTATGTAAAGATTTTTTTTTCTTCTTTTTCTGGAAGGCATGAATCAAAACTGAATGCTAGGCTAAAGTGTAAATGAGCCTTCTAAATAACACAGATTACAGGATTATCCCAAACAAAGGGCATTAGCCACACTCTCTGCAGCTTAAGGGATCATGGTGGCAGCTGTAACACAACAGGACGACAGGAGTCACAGCTCATGTCAGCCATGCACCGAGACTCCGTCCCCGTCCTCCGCTCCGCAGACTACAAAAAAAAAAAAAAAGATCCTCTAAAAGATTTCAGCTTCTCTTGGGTGTGTGTGTGTGTGTGCAGCTTTGATAAGATGATAGCAGACAACGTCAAAGGCTCGGGGAGACAAATGTGTCTTGCGAGTCCTTGTAGCATGCGGGGAGCTATCCAGCGTGCTGAAAAAGGGAGTGGCTTTTCGGACGGTCTCATTTGAGGCCACAGATGGCTCAAGCAAACACGAATCCACTTCATTTATATTTATATATTTTTGCAGAATTCCTCAACCTTTTCTTCCCAGTTATTTAGATTTTTTTTTTTAAATGCATGGTATTTAAATGTGCCAAATGCCCAACAGGATCCCTCGATTTCTCCCCTTTTTCTCCTATTTAGCCCCTTTTTTTATTTAGAAAGGCAAGACTTGTGAGCTCTGCAGGCATTCATGAACCGGAGCGCCTATTTGCTGAATAAACGTATTGAAGCGACCAAACAAAAGAGCCACCCGTTCCTCCTCTTCTCTCTCGCAGAGGCTATGGCAGCACTATGAATATTAATGTAAACAGTGGCGCTTTGTGTCGTGGCCAGGGGCTGCAGGACTCTCCGGGAACAATGACTGTTATAGTTGCCAGCTTCAAGTTTAAAAAAAATAAAACAAAAAAAATAACACGATAGGTCAAATATATTTATATTAAAAAAAAAAAAAAAAAAATCAGCACCTCCAATTTATATTTATTTGCTCTTTATATAAAATGTTTCCCAGAATCCTGTTCATTCAAACCCTGGCTTTAACACGAGGGTGGTGTATTAGTGAATGACCACAATTTGAAATATGAATAATGTTATCAGAAGAAAATCATGCAATATTACTTTTCATATTCTGTATATTGAATTTTCATGATTAATATTGTTTTAAAAAAAAAAGATAACTGTAAGCAGAGATTAATTTTTTGCAGTCTCATAGGAAGGTATATACCTCTTTCTTCCCTACGGGCTTTATATTTGTTGCTGATAATTACATGAAGTCACAGGCAACAGGAGGCACATCACTGCTTACATAACATAATTGCATTTAACGTCTCAACCGACCTAGTCAGGACAGATATTAACTGTTAAAAAAAACATATAAGAAGAAGGGAGAAAAAAAAGCCTTTAGTCACTTTATTTTGGACACACTCTAAATTTGCCTCTTTATTTTTTAAACCTCCAGCTAAAAAAATAAAATTTAAAAACAAGATTTAAATGTTTGATTCTAAGAGCTTTGGGCACAGCAGTTTTACCTTAAGATCAAATAAGAGGGTTTACAGTGATGGCCTCGACTGTCCTTGTCCTTGAATTGTGTTAGTGCCTTGGAAAGGTTATCTGACTCAACGCTTTTATTTGCTTGGCACTGCGGTACAGGCATGGGAGACTGCGGACCATGTGGAGGGGAGCTACAGCCACTGTGGATGTGACACTGTCAAGGCCTGCAAAGGGGACAATAGGTAACGTACAACAAAGGGAAAATAAAACTACGATTGGAAACGTGTCAAGAGGACAAATCGAGCAAGTGCTCTTCTTCTCTTCCTCCCCCCTCCTTCTCTTCCTCCACTACGCACAATTTTTGTTTTTTTCTTCCAGACGTTATTCTGGTCATTTCAGATTTATTCAAATGTGACCTTAAAGTCAATCACGGTGCTGTATTTCGAGCATGTCTCTCACATCCAAATCCCTCTCTGCGTTAAATAATTGATCCTGTGTACTATTATTAGACAGAGCATTTTATAGTGTGTAAATATTCAGTTCTGTTTTATCATTTTTCTTTTTATATCTCACTTTGGGATTATTATTATTTTAAAAAAACACCTGCACGGAATCTCAGGGCAGCATCCACGCTGATTCCCTGCTGCTTTCTTTTTTTCTTTTTTTTTTATTGTCTTTCTTTTTTTCTTTTTTTTTTATTGTCTTCTATAATTTTATGTAAATCGCTCTGGTCTTAATTGGTCTGCTTGGATAAACTATCTGCATTCATCCGTGGAGCATGTCAAGAGGGAAAGCGGAATAGGCCGTTTGAGGCTTCAAGGCCCTCGTTTGGTGCTCGAGTCCAGCAGAGACACGCCCAATCCGGCCGTCGGCACACAGCGAGGCTAATTTATCAGCGCTCCCATCTCCTTTTATCCGACAAGCGCAACGCAAGCATGGCCATCTTGTACTTATGCGATGCGATACTTGGAGAAATGCGCTTTAAAATGGAGATGTCCGCGCACGGCCCTTCGCTTGTCGCGGCCTCTGAGCTTTCCAGCCCATTTACTCGGTTGCATCGCAACGAGAACCCTGAGGAATTTGGACTTTGTCTGATTCAATGCTAACCAATGGATGCGTAATATCTCTCCCCCCCCCCCCCTCCCCCCTCCCGGAGTGACTCGACCCTTTTTTTTTTTCTCTCCTCTCCTCTGCCTTGCTGGATGGGCCCTCAGCCTCCGAGGCATCATGTTTTGTCTCAGAAAGCCGTCTCCAGCATCCTTGCGCTGCGCCAGGCGAAAGAAAGCTCGTCCTCCTCCCCCCCTCCATCTGAAGGCAGCGCCTCATCGCATTTCTGCCTCTCCATCACTGTAATCCTGCGGAATTCCTCAATCTGGACTCATCAAAATAATCGAAGAAATAAATTCACAGCTGCGACATTTAGACAGTCATCGTGGCTGTGATGCTAAAACGTGTGCTATCTAAAATGGCAGGATAAAGACTTTATCCAGCGCCGCTGAGGATGACTGCAGGCTGGAGCGCAGCCGGCATGGCGCATCGCTCAGTATGAGATTGCTAATTGCCTATATCGATTTGTAATCTTACCATAATAATATGGCATCGCATACTGGACAAAACGCAGGACACTAATCCCAAAGCTCCTCTATGTTTTGGCATGTGGGCTTAGCAGTGGAGCTCCACTTAAAACGATAGTATTCTCCGCCAAGGATAAGAAAGATGGATCTGTCTGTGGCTACATCACATGTGTACATGCAGTTAACAACAACTCCAGCACAAAAGGACTGTGATACAATGCATGCATACTGCCACAACATCCTCCTCACAAATATAAGAGAAATAGAGTCATACGTACAGTAACCATTCTTGACGTACAATGAAAGAAATCTAGGTCCTTCTTTGCACTGGTCTTGAAGCTGAAGGCTGAGTCTTTATATTCTCTTCGGCCTTTATATTATATGGCCCCGGTGTTCTGTTTGGGAGTCAAAATTAAAAGAAAAAAAAAGAAAAAAAGGAAAAAAATACAATCTTCGCCAAGGGATCTCAGCCCTCTGAGATTGTAGGTGTCCTCTATAGGATGAAAATGAGGAGAAAGGGGTTTTCTACTGGATGATGATGAGGGAGAGCGTTCTCTCCGAGTGGCGTGGGCGATGGTTCAGAAAAAAGAGAAGCAGTGATCCTCAGCAGGGTGTGTCCAGGGGAGGGTGTTCTGGTTCTGTTGTTTTTGTGTGTAATTCCTTGCTCCTCTCGCAGTCTCCTTCTGTGCCTCTGCTGCAATGTTCTTCTTTTATGCGTCCTCCTGGCTGGCAGAGCGCGCTGCTGATTGGCTAATTGTGCAGGGAGGGTACTACATGGCAGCCATTGCAATGCGCTCCTCTCCCATTATCCCCTTCAGGAGAGATGACCAAGAGTCCCCCCCTCCCCTCCTCCTCCACTTCCCTCTTCCATCCCTGCCCTTCCATCTCTCCACTCCCTCCTTCTCACTGCCCTTCCTTTCTTCCTGCCCCCCTCTTCACACACACGCAGAGCAGAGTGAATAGGGCTCCACCTGCACTTTCAGAACAGATGGGTGCAGCAGAAGACAGTGGACTTGTCTCTCTCATTCCCCACACTTTGCACTCACTTCTGCCTCAGCACAGCCCCTTTCCTTTCTCTTATTCCTCGTTTAGGCCTGTCTGAAACCGCAGCAAACAATTACACTCCACAGACCTTTGTCTTTACAAATAAAAGCAATTTAGAGTGCAGATCAGCAGACTTTTCTGAGTCCACATTCTTAGCTGATAATTGCCGAATTATAGCAGAAGAGCAGAGGCCTGAAATATGCAATGATTGGGTGGGAATTGTAGCCTGAAACAAAGCCTTAAAATCCATACTACGACTAATGAGTGGATGATTTCTGGATCTCTTATATGCAAGGCAGATGGTTAGCTATAGGGTCAGGTGCAGACATGTGAATAACAAATTAGACACCCCCCTGGATTAATTCACATCTTTCCAGGGAAAAGTTTTTTTTTTTTTAAATGTGCAGTTGTAGCTCTGCTCAAGCTGTGCCAAATGATCTTTATTCATTACTTTACGAACAGAAGAGAAACGTGGCCAGCAGTGATTTTTGTCTTACTTTAGGATCCCAGCATCCCTTTCCTGAAGAGTTCTCAGCCCTCTCTACCCGCCTCCTGCTGCTGCCTCCTATGTCCCTGGCTGTGTGGTGAGTGCTCACTGAGACATGCTGTTTGGGCTCATCTATAATGCATCCCCTGCCCCGGGACATCATGTGTGACAAATGACCTATTTCTGTGCAGACCCCCATAGGGCCTTGACCTGGGGGGGTGGGTGTGCGTGCAAGTGTGCATAAATCAGTGTATGTTTGTTTATTTGTGTATGATTCGAGGGTTTCTAATCATAAGCGGAAGTAAGATGGTGAAGGAAGGTTTGTGCTTTGTATAGAATGAATGTTTCTTTTTTAGCTGTTGATCAGTAGACAAGTGGTGCTGATGTGATCACTTCCTCTACTTTGCTCACCCTAACTCAATCCTGTCTCTGGCTGTAGAGAATGATGGTGCGAGGGAGGAAATTGTTTGCATTATTGACACTGGCCACTTGCCTTTGATGGATCTGTGGATGGATGTTAGTGTGTCCTCAAATGAAGATGTAGCACAAGACATAGATGTAACTGAGTTCCCTCTATTCTTTGTCTTTAGCTGTTTCTCCCACCTTGCAGTCCTTCCTTCATAATCACTCCTGTGTACCCCCTTTTCCTATCTGTCATTGTCCTGCAGCTCTCTTCCAGTCAGATTCTGAACATGGGCCCTGTCTGATATTTTACATAATTGCCTTACATAAGTAGCAAGCTTGGCTCAAAGCTTGGATGATATTAGTGGAGATGAATATTGCATGAGGAAAGCACTCGTTAAGCGTTAATAAGAGGATAGAGATGGAGCCCCACTGTCAGTCTGTCTTAACCCCGCCCCCACCGTTCTGACAAGCAGTGACTCAACTCAGCCTGGATGCGTTGGAGCCTTTGAGTCAGTTTGTTAGAGAGGGAGGACGACTGTGTGTCCATGTGTGCAAATGCACACGTGTGTGTGTGTGTATGTGTGTGTATTTCTGCTGGCGTGTATGGACGTCTGAGAAGAGATGGCGAGATTCAGTCATTAGGTGCTTGTGTTTTTTCCGTCTTTGTTTGGTGAATAAAAGCGGCTCTTGTAACACAAAAGCACCCAGGTCTGTCAACTGACTGCAGCCCCACTTACAGTTCACACTTAATGTGAATAAATGGGCTTAATTGTGGCCCCTCATTGGAGCTCTGGTTA
Source organism: Stegastes partitus (assembly GCF_000690725.1). Classification (NCBI taxonomy): domain Eukaryota; kingdom Metazoa; phylum Chordata; class Actinopteri; family Pomacentridae; genus Stegastes; species Stegastes partitus. The sequence goes on from NW_007578028.1 coordinate 472,517, forward strand.
GTAGCACGGCAGCTGAATCCTCCCTGTGGGTAAGAGGGCATTTGAAGCGCCTATTGTACATCACTGAATCAAAGGATCAAGCATTGCTTTTGCTTAAAAGCCTTTTTGTTATTCAACTGATTATTTTCTTATTGTTTAGGTTTCCTCCACTAGTGGTGATTAGGAGTCTTGATGCAGTGGTCCTTTTCTTTTGGTGTATTGTGGAATGCATCTTAATGCCAGAGATATGAACAAAATCAGTACACTGATTTAGAGCTTCAGCAACAGACAGAAATCACAGCTAGCTGTACAATTAGGCTAGAAAATACAACTGAGGGAGCAGAAAATGCATGCATTTTACATAGCATCTCTAATTTTAGTCAAACCAATTTATCAATGCAGCTCTTCCAGGACACTAGTAATATGCCAACAATATGTAAATTACAAATTCAATATATATTTGACTTCTGGGTGGCGATGCTTAACTTTGTAAATTATAAAAACCCCTTTAGGTCTGAATTCCTTAGCCTAGCCTTTTCTGTTCCTCGTCTGTGTTGTTCTCTCAGTGTTACGTCAAAACGAATGCCTGTTGCCATTGCCCTGCGGTAAGGTAGTGGCCCTGCGCACGCGTGTGTGTGCGTGTGTGTGTGTGTGTGTGTGTGTGTGTGTGCATGTGTGCATGTGCATGAAGGAGAGAGAGGGGGAGAGACAGGGAGAGTGAGAGAGTGACACTATGACAGTGTATCTGGGGGATGGGTAGGATGATTCAGCCTCAGGTCTGGTTAATTCAGTGGTCTCTCCACTAGGCCTGGCTCTTGGCAATTCAGGGTTTTGTGGCAACAGCAGTGAAGCAGTTATTGCTTTCAGGAAAGGTTCCAAAAATAAATTAGCCTCTTTTTAAAAGGACATTTGTTGATAATGGCAACTGGCCTAATTCAACCCTTTATGTATTATTTGGCAATTTTCTTGTGGTCTCCCTCATGGGTTCACTCTTGCACTTTTACTCTGTCTCTCTCCTCTTTCTCTCTATATCCTTCTCTCCCTCTGTCTGTCTGGATTTGTTGTCTCTGGGCTATTATTAGAGTAGACAGGCTGGTGGGAGGAAGTCTCTGAAGTAGATGCTCTTGTCATTTTTTTATTTATGTATTATATTCTGCTTTCCATGTGCCTGTTTAATACTCTGCGTACAGTATCTTTCTTTTGTTTGTATTTAATCGTTGTAGAACGGGATATATTTAACCTTTTCAGGCAGTGTGTGTGTTTCACAGTCTTATTATCTGATTAAAGGAAAACTCTCGCATATGCCAGCGCATATGACTACATCTTCATTAAAACATTTTCTCTGCCACTCATGTATTTTCCGCAAATGTGTATGAATGTTCACGTGGCTTTGAGGTTGGGTTAAGCAGCGCTCACCTCTTCTACTGAGACCATGTTTTACTCAAAACCTTTTTAAATATAAAGCCGTGCTTATTAATCTTTCATTTTGTCCTGTCTGAGTTGGTATCTAGGGAGAGACCTTAAATACACAAAGCTCTTAGACATTCTCTTTGTGTTTTTTTTTTCTCGCTTCTTTTTCTGCTGCTCTCTTTCCATCTGACACGTAAACGTACATTTGACAGACACAAAACGAGTAGAGGAGGTGTAAGTGTATCTGTTCTCTTAAGCTGAGCTGTTTTTAGCTTCGTTTACTGTGTAAATGCCTCAACTTGTAATGAACAGTATATAATGTGACGCACATTTCATGCTTAAACTTGAAAAGTACTCATTATGCTTTCATGTAGAATTTGTTGCATTTACTTGAAAAGGAGATTATTAGACAGATAACTCGGGCTGTTCAAATGGAATATTATATTATTTCTTAGAAAAGCTCACTGGTGTAGTCACTGCACTCTCTTTTCTCCCCCTCCATCCTTCTCCTCTCCTCTTTCAGTCTCCAGCTCTTACTCCCTGTAGTCCAGCTTTCCCCCCCTCATGGCCCTTCCCCTTTTCAGTAATAGGAGACTTGAAATCAATAGCACATTAGTCTGGCCGGAAACTCTTGTGGAATTAAATATGAATGACTGAGATTGCAGCTCTACCTGCTGCTGAGATAGATGCATGATGGCTCATGGGGATATGGGATTTTTTTTTTCGTTTCTCCCTCCAGTAAACAGTCAGACCATTTTGTACTGTTCCTACAGCTTACCGGATCACTGGGCTACGTAGTTTTGTTTGCGATCAGTGTGCATCACTGTGGACATTGATAGCCGCTGTCTGGGGTTGTCATTTTGTCCTCCGCACTGAACAGTGACCAGTCCGATAGCATAATTTGATAGAGCAAATGGTATCCTGGACGTCACAAAGCCGCGACAGCTCAGGAGGCAAGAAGAATCAGCCGGCCACACCCATCCTCCAAGCACAGCAGCAGCACCATTTGAATATGAAAGAGCACTCTGGTTATTAGCAGATTGCATCTTACTTTTTTTTTTCCTTTCTGTATTTCCTCTAAACACAATATGGGCTTTCACTTTCATTAAGCTTTCAGGTTCACTGCTCTGTACTTTGATTCTGGAACTTTTTACATGTAAATGTTGTTGCTTGGTTGTCTTTCATTTTCATTAACTGGTTCACTGTGTAAAGTGGAACAGTTTCTTTTAACATGCTGTTTGGCTTAAAAGCATAATTTGCAAGGTGGCTCGAGAGTGCTGGCTGGTGGGAGGAAGGTAATATGAGACAAAAAGCCACTGCGTATGCTTCTGGGAATTGGTACAGACTAGGGCACCAGTAAGCTAATACACATAGATGATATAGCGGTAGATGTATTTGTGAGCTATATTTCACCCCATCAGAGATGAAACGGTTTGTGGCAGATGGAGTGATATTGTTTCCCTGTATGGCCCGTCAGTATGGCCCCTCCCGCTTTCCCTCCCTGACAGATGTAGGGGGAGGACCACGATGCACTCTTCTTTCTTTCAATTGATTTGGGTGCTTGAACCCTTAGGGACTGGAGGATGGTGGTGGTGGTGGTGGGATGGGGTATGGGGGTGGTGGTAATGGTGATGGAGGTTTAGTCATTTCCTGCAGCACAGAACCTATAAAAAGTCCAAAGCAAGTGCTGTAAAGAACTCATAAACATACTACATGCATATATCTGCATATATTCAAACATGTGAGCAGGGTGTGCTGTGTACACTGTACTGACTAGAGCTAGAAGGGGTATTTCCATAAATCTTGGTTAGTGAGTGACAGCATAGCATGCATCCATGCATGTAATGTAGGCAGAGGAGAAAGTGTAGCTGCTCATACTGGCCTTGTAGGATGCTGTCCAAGATACATTTGACTGATTGGCTACAGTTTGTAAATATATAACCACAGAAATACACTTCTTCTGTCTGATGAGCTCGATGTATTGTTTTACGGCAGGTGGAAAGGTGGCTAATGAGAGGTGTTTATTTGTGTGTTTTGAAGCAATTAAGGTGATACTAAGCAATTCAGCAATGATTACCTTTCGACCCCCCACCTCCCCAACTCTGACTGTAGAATCAACATTAGGAGACTTAACAGCTGTCTTGCAGCAGATGTGTCCTGTTGCTATAGCACACTCTCTGTCCCTGGAGGGGAGAGGTCAAGACAGGGGTGGAGGTTAAAGCAGAGATCCTCCTGAAGACGCTGCATGTTGATGCTCTGAGGGAAACAAACAAATGAGCATCTGCCAGCCCCCTGTATAGGACACCACTATGGGTTATAGATTAGAATTATTGATCACAATTTTCAGTCTGGTGTAATTCCTCCACCCTGCTTTAAGAACAGCTGAACTAGCAAGATCTAGAATGACACATTTTTTTACCATTAAAATTACTAATGAACAATTATTGCATTTTTGTTTTTAGTCCTTTGTGGAAAAATGTTTTTCATCTGAATGCGTATCTACGTTTACTTTCCCTTTTAAAGTTTTTACTGCTGCTAGTAAATGTCCTGGAAGCAGACTCCCGTTAAAAGAAAAAAAAAAAAAAGAAAAAAAGTGGTTAATGATTTTAATAGGACTCCCTGGTGGGGTGGGATAGAGAGGGGACGTGCCCTGGCCACGGGCGCGTGGCAGCGGAGCAGGTGGATGACGGGCAGCTGAGTAGTGGGCTCCAGGGGGAGGGAGGGGGGCTCCATTTTGGAGGACTCTTGGGGTTGAGAGAAACCCTGAAAAAAGGCAACCCCATCTGGAACTGAGGTGGGGGCTCTGGTGTGAAAGAGATCTAGTGGGTGGTGTCTGACACTCTCTCTTTTGTTCTTTGGTAACACAGCAGTGATGGTGGTGGTGGTGGGGGCTCTCGCTGCCGTGGGGGCTGGGCGCTCAAACAATAGTGCCGATCTAGGAATTGAAAGCCTTCGATGAACAGAAAAGGCAAGGAAGCAGGCAGGGAAGGTGTGGACAGAAGGATAAAGCAGGCATGGGATCAGCCCACTTATTTTAGGTGGGTTTTCCACGAACCAAGGACGCTGCAATGTCACACAAAAACACAGTGCATTTCCTCAGTGAATTTATATTAAAATGTTCATGGGAAATATTTATTAATGCATTTCTTCAGGATAGTTTAATTGGTTATATTAGAGAAGTACTCTGTGCACACAACATGCTGGGAGAAGAATATTATTTAATTTATAAACAAATCAATTATAGAAAGCCCCATTGTGCAATAAATTAGAATTTGCTGAACCTTGGAGCAGCAGAGAATGAAAGATGAGTTTTGGCTTTGTGGTGGAAGCGTGCCTGTATTGGGGAGAGATGGAGTGCGTGAGCTTCATTTATTTTCATTAGCAGTGTCTATGGGCCAGACTCTTGCCTGCTGCGAGCTCTGATGCAGCTCTGAGTGCTGCTCCATGCATAAACATACATCCCAGAGACGTCTGTCCTTGCTCAGCCACAGCCAAGCCCCTGTCATGCAAGGTTAATTTTTCCTCCATCTACCCTCTCGCCATTTTTCACCTCTCTCATATACAATACATGCCATTCATCAGCCATCTCACAGAGGACAGCCGAGTACCTGCAGCAGCTCTCCAGGGTGCTGAATAGGACGAGTGTGAGGTAGAAGGAGTGAAGGAGGGGGGGTGGTGGTGGGGTTGGGCTGCAGCAGTGAGCATGGCTATATAATTTCCACATGGGGTATGGTGTGATTGCAATTGCAGGCAGGGAGGAGGGAGATCTGCCATTATCATAAACTGACAAGTCCTCCATTAGTCGAAAGAGTCACCGACAATGTCATTTCTTATTTGCTCAAAGAGGACCGAGAGAAGACCCTGTCAAATATATTGTTTTTGACATATTTCCTTTGTGTATCTTTAAGGATCCATACCATCCCTTTTTAGTCGTGTGTTTTAGCCTTTAAAATTATTCATTTATTTATGAGCTCGCTTGTATGACTTCCAGGCACTGCAGATAATAGGCCGGCAAACAAAGCTGTAGCTGTCTCTTATCTCCTTGCAGAGGTCAAATTTACGGACTGAATCTTAAACAATCACTGATGAGGCATGGCTTTCCTTCTTCCCCAGTCATGGTGAACAGCCCCATCTGCTGGTGTAGCCTCAGTGTAACAAGAGCAACACGAGTTCAAACAGTCCTCTGGATGTTGCTATTGTGCTTTTTTTTTAAACTGAAAATAAACCTGGCATCAACATAAAGACCATACGGAAAAACATGGAATCCTGCTCATTCCTTATTAGATTAGATTGTCAATGGGCAGAGTGCAAGTACTAAGACAACAAAATGCAGTTTAGCACAAAAGAAGCAGTAAAACTTCAGTGCAATATAAAATGCCTTAGTCGAAAAGCTTTAAGGACAGTATGAATGCGCTTAGATATATAATGTATGAGCAGTATTAACAGTGTGCAAACAATAAAATCAGTGCAGTAGGTTTGCAAATCAATATTCCAGGTGTATGAGTCAGGTACAGGATCCTTTGATTTTTAACATTGAATCATAGCCAAAATAATATGCCTTTTTTTGACAAGAATTCACAACAAAAGACTCTTTCATGTCCAATTAAAAACTGATTTCTGCAAAGTTTCTTTTTACCACTCTCCTATAAAGCTTTGACTGGTGAAGAACAGGCAAAAGTTGTATGTGCAGTCTCTCCCATCTTAGCTGCTGACACTTGTAACGCCTTCAGATGAATCATGGGTGTCTTGGTGGCCTCCCTATGTAGTCTGTCTCTTGCATGATCACTCAGTTTTGAAGGGCAGCCTGTGCTAGGCAGATTTACGCATTTGCCATTTTCCTTCCATTATTAAATACTGGATTTAATTTTAATCCAAGGGATATTCAGCCTCTTGGCAATGTTCTTGTATCCATTCCCTGACATACACTTTTCAGTGACCTTTTCCCTGAGTTGCTTGGAGTGTTCTTTTGTCTTCATGGTGTAATTACAGACAGGAGTCCTGATTCACCAGTGACTGGACCTTCTAGATACAGGTGTTTTTATGCTACAGTCACTTGTGACACATTCACTGAACACGGATTATCTCCATTTTGTTTTGAATTAGGCGAGTCACTTTAAACAGGGTAGATACTTGTGCAATCACTTCTTACTAATTGCAGATTTTAGATGTTTAACTAATGACATCTTTTGTTTGTTTTGTTTTTTGAAAAAAGTGTTAAAATGGTACTTTGGCTTGAGTATTGAGAAATGCTGATTCGTCAATCTGATTATAGCATGGTTCAGCTCATTTTATCCTCTTTTTGTTTTAATTAGTTGTTGACATTTTGGGTTCAAGTTGATGTTGTGGTGTTTGGAGCAAAAAAAGGTTGTCAGCAGCTGTAGCGTTCTCACCTAAAAACAGTTTTACACGCATTCTTTTTGGTCTGCAATAGGAAAAGTTTTTTGTCTTTATTGTATAATGAAGATTTCAAAATAAAGAGTTATACGTATTAGTAGAAATATGTCTTTACTTTGGCCACAAAGAGGCTTTTTTGTAAATTTTCCTTTAAAAAGACCCATTTAATCGATTTTGTGTCAGTGCTGAAAAGCAATAACAGGGAAACTTACAAGTGGGTGAAGGTATTCAGTGTGTATAGAGTTAACATGTATAGTCAGTGGAGGAAGGTGTCTGGGTGGTGTTGTGCATGTCTGTACATGATCTTGCGAGTTATACTGTAAAAGCGAAGAAATGTTCTCAGGGAGAGTAAAAGGTCCACTTCCTAAATTGTTTTACAGAATTGAAACCCTAAACTGAGGTGGATATGCGCCATTACCAGGTCGCTCTAAACCGGTCAGGTGAGATTTCTGTGTGAACAGATGGTGGACACAGCTATCGAGTAGAAAACGGTCAAACATACGCAAAGCAGACGTGAAGCCGGATGTGTAGCGAGGATTTTCACAGCATTATAAAATTAAAATACGTCAATTTCGCCTTTTGAAGGTAATTCACTTCTGCAAAGTGACACAGAACATAAACTATAGACACTATAAACCTCGTGTTGTGTCGTTTTGTATAATCTATTTAGAGGTGGTTTAACGAGCGAAGACGGCGTTTTATTTTGAAGGTGTTACCGGATGTGGTGACGGCGTGATGGCTGACTTGACGGTCATGGCCGTGTTTCGGCTCCCAGCCGCTAGGAGGAACAAGGAGGGCTCCCGGCCCGGTCCCAGCGTGGAGGAGGAAGCGGTCTGAGTCCGCATCCCCACGCAAGACGGGACGGAGCTAAAGCCCGGGAGGAGGCGGAGTAGGAGGAGAGCACTTTCAGTTTGACTTCGAGGACTTTCTTTACATGGGGACTTAAAAATGTCATCGACTGCGAGCGAAAGGAGGGCGTTTGCTCATAAAATCAACCGGTGAGAGAACCACACAAGTTCCCGTAGAACAGTTGTGCCGCTCGCTGCGCGTGAGAGTGACCCGCTGGACACAGTGCATATAGCCAACATGCTAGGATTTGTAAGGTACCACTAAACCGCTTAGTTTAAACACAGCAGTACCCTTCTGTGGTGAAATACCCGTTCATTGAGTCACTTTGCGCTCTAGTAAAGGGTCTCTGACACTTTGGCGAGTTTAATTATGTGTTTTCCAGACGTTTTCGTAGCATCGTAAGAGCATTGTTGTCAACGAGGACTGAGCTACTCGAGTGAAACACTGCCAAACCGAAAGCTACTCTGTTATTGTGTTATGCTATTTGCTGGGTATTAAAATGTAAAAACACTGAGAGAAATGCGTTGCCTGTATTAAAATTGACCCAGGAGACGTTCGTTGTTTTGTTGTTGGGTCGTGAACGCCTCGTAGCGATATTGTGGCAACCTGTTTCCACATGTTATAAACTGGTTCAACCTCTCCATCTAAAAGTCGACTATACTGCATGGATTGGAAGTATGTGTCATTAGGCCAAATAAACGTTGATCAGACTCCAGGAGAAATCGTTAAGGCATGTCATATGTGACAACAACTTTAACCACCCTAGTGTGTGTGTGGGAACATATTTTGGTTCCCTTTTTGCTGCAGTAGATGGTTTTACAAGTGTTTGTTTAAACAATAAACACCGTAATGTTGCAAAACCAGGTATCTTCTCCTGCAAGAAAACATCATTGATCTGTAAGTGAACAGCATCTCACTTAGGTAATAGGCCTGGACTGTGGATATTTTAAACTGTGCTCCAGACTGAATCCCACAAGCTGGACAATAACACATCCTGAGGAGATATTCTCAGTCTCCCGCTGCATTCCTCAAATCCTGTCTCCTTATGGAGATCTAGACCATTGTGTGACGCCGGATGCAGGAAAGGGTGGGAAAGCGTGTTATGGTTAGTGAAGTCGATAGCTTTCCTCTTTCCTGTTTTAAATGGAGGTGTGCAGAGCTGCAGAAATGTTTTTACATTGCTAAGGACAAAGATCTGTGTCATAAAATTCAACCTGAAAGAAAAACCCTGTCCAGCCATCATCAGGAAAGCATAGCTATGTCTTGGCGATGGGAACAGACTAGATAAGTCTCTGTATTGATGGATCGAAGGCATGGACCTTTGCTATGTAATCATGGCGGAAATGTTGAAGCCTTTGCAGCTGTGTATATGAGAGTAATAGACATTTTGTGGTTGTAGAGGAGCAGCTGCTTGCTGTCTCTGGGAGAGGATTGGGCTTTTTTCCTGCTTTGTCTGTCTTTAAGCCTCCCATTTGCCGTTAGTTCATAAAGGCCAGGGACAGAGCTCTGGCTCTGTGCCTGCTCCCTCGAGCCAACTCGCCACCTCTCTGTGAGATCCGCTCGAGTCCCTATTCAGAACAGCTGCTGGCCTTCAGCATTGCTGCTAATACCAGAAGATAAAAACTGTGCAATAGGAATCGGGCTTTCCAGATTCTATAGGATATGCCTCTGAAACTTAGAAGTAGAGCCTTGTATGAACAGATAGACATATCACTTCCCTGAAAGAGTTTTAGTCACTAAAGTTAGAAAATGTAAATAACTGTTACTGTAAGTGAAGAATTCAAAAGAATGCAAACACTGACTTATTATTATTATGAGATCTTTGCATCGAGATAAAGATGCAAATGTGTATTTTATTCATCTTCCACATCAGACTTCTTAGTAATTAACAGGATTTTTGCAACTACATTTTCACTACATTTCTAACTGAAGCAACTTTCTGTTGCACAGGACGGTTGCTGCAGAGGTCCGAAAACAAGTGTCCAGAGACTATGGCTCACCTCAGTTGTCCAAGAAACGAGGAGGCGGACACCACCCTGTGAGTCACCCTGTATTTAACCTGCTAGAGTTTCAGGCAGCAGCTTTGAAGCGAGGGCAGAAGTGGATGGGTATAACTCTGTGAATTAGTCCTAATTTTACAGACAAAGGAAGATGTAAGCAAGCTGATTAAAATTTGAATTTGTGTTGACAGCAAGTGAGAAGAAAGACAGTTTTGAGACATATATACCTGCTCTTGGTCATCTGTCTAGCAGCCAGGAAAGGTTTCAGTGTGGATGCTGTCAACAGAATAAGAAGTAGTTATATGAGATGCTATATCTAAATATAGAATTATTATTATTATTTTTTGGTGCTACAAGGATGCCAGTAAGATTTTTAATTCAACATAAATTTTGGCATCGTCTGGAACCAAGTCCTCATCAAACATATGTTGTTGACAAGAGCCTCATTTTTAATTACAATCTATAATTGCTCTCTAATGGCAAGTTAGACAAGATAAAATTGGTTTTAGGTTAATTTACAGAGCTAAAATTTATAGAAACACTTCTGTGTTGTTTTTTTTTGTTGTTGTTTTTTTTTTTTTTTTACATTTTGTAAGCGACTAGCAGCAGTGCCTGTAGCTTAAGGCATTCCTTATGAAGAACTGAGAACTGAAAACTAAAAAAAGAAACAGACTCATTGTTCAAACATAACATTAACTGCATTCCTACGTGTCCTCTAAATATACATATATAGGGTGCAGAACATTTTTGTTAAGTGATTAAAGCTCGTGACACTATAAGCTTAGTAACAAATGTCTATGATTTTGTAATAACTTCTCAGAAACAGAATAGTTTTTGTTCTGATGCATGTATACTTTCACAAGCCCACTAAATAAAACTATCAATATTGTTTTTGCAAGTTTACTTTTAGTTCATTTTATGTGATTTGTGATAATATGGCATTTACCAGAAATCCTACATCAGTCCATAGTAACGGCAACCTGTCTCCTTACTGTACTGCAGCTTTTAATTCTTTCTGATCCAGCTAATCAGATTACATTCTGTCGTGATGGTCATGTTGTAGTTATTGGTGCATAATAGTCTAATACTGACTGACAGTTGCCCCTGACGGAGGTGGTTGAGCCAGTGGACTTCGAGGAGTATGTGAGCAGTCATGCTCCTGGGGTGGAGCCTGGCCCCCTCAGACAGCTCTTGGAGTTCCCCCAGGATGACCTGGAGCTCCTCCAGCTGGACAAAGAGTGCACTACACTGGAGCCCCCACTGCCTGAGGAAGAGGAGTAAGTCCAGCTACTAATGGCCAACACAACCCTCATACTTTAATACCCAAATCCCTCTATGACCTTTACACTGCCATACAAACAGAGCATTAATATCACTGTGATAACAGACAAACATCACTACAAGCAGGAATAAAGCCTTTCACCCTGTGACACTGAAAGGACATAAATATGAAAAGCATGCTTTGCTAAATTATTAATGTGTTTTTCTATGTAGCGCACTGGATCCCAGAGTGAGAGATGCCTTGGCAGTCTACACAGATGACTGGCTTGTCATTCAAAGAAAGTAAGCGGTTGCAATTGTGGCATCAGCTGAATTAACTTACAGTGCATGTTTCTTCTGTTGTTTCAAAATTTGCACCACTTGTCCCCGTTGACTCTTCACGTGATTGACAGTTACAATATTACAAGGACAACTTTTTTTTTCTCCTCTCCTGTAGATATCAGCGCTACAGCACCACACACACCCCGTGCAACTCTGAGCGGCAGAGGGAGAGGCAGCGAGGGCTGGTCAAACAGACCTTTGAACTGGATGAGGCTGCAGCTGCTGAGCGCCTGGATGACCAGGTAGCTGACTGTGATGTTGAGTGGACGTGTTATCTCAAACTGAGTGGCTTTTCAGTCCATTTTTGTTCATTTGGCAAGGTTTAGTGTTGACATAAGCAGACATTTAAAAGCTATCTTGCCCCCGAAGCTTCCATCATTTAATGCCCGGAGAGATTGGTCAGCCAAATAGGTGTATGTCTCATTATGATGGGGAAAGCAGTGTGAGTTGTATTCTGGTCAGCAAGTTGCTCATATAGAGGATGAGTAATAGATAAGTGGATATACCTTATCCATCCATTACACATCTCCATATGAATCATATTAAATGGGTAATGGGATCTGTAGCACAGTGTTCTCCTTATAATGTGTCCTTGCCTGGAAGAACAAAACAATGCATGACCTCACCTCTCCGTTGCGTGTGGTTCAGGATGACGCAAAGCGGCGGTCAGTTAGCCTTGATGAGACTCCTCGGGGCAGCTGGGCCTCCAGCATCTTTGACCTGAAGAACTCCTCCCCAGACGCTCTCCTGCCGTCTGTGCTGGAACGAACAGCTGCCGAGGACATGGACCGCCGCAACACTGAGGCTCGCCTGCAGGGGCGCCATAGTGACCTGCTTGGCCTGTACCCTCCCCCTGATGAGGTTTGTATTAAAACAGCCTGTATCTGCCTCTGTTGGGGAAGAGACTGTGTTTAAGTTAATGATCTCAATCTCTTGCTCCCATATTGATCAATGCAGTATCTTAAGTTTTAGTCAGTTAATGCATAGTTTGCAGTAAGTTTTGGTCTAGACATTATTGCATTTATACATGTATAACATTAGATTTACTCAGCTTGGAGGAAACTGGGGGGTGACGCTACATCACACCAAATGATTCATGTTTAATAGGGATGTCCGATATTGGCTTTTTTGCCAATATCCGATATGCCGATATTGTCCAACTCTGAATTTCCGATTCTGATATCAACCGATACCGATACGATATATGTTTGTTACTGCAGCCACACTTGTTTACATGCTTTACACACAGTTTGATGTCGTCATCATTTGTGTGCCAGTAAATGCCAGTGAAATCCAGGAATTATTTTATTGATTTTCATTATAGGTAAAAAAAAACCTAATAATGATATTTACAGATATTACATTTTTATGCCAATATCGGGCATCCCTAATATTTAATGAATAAGGTGATGTCTAAACCTTTATTTAACCACATTCATAATGATTGCTAACCATATTCCTGCGAGAAACCCAGTACTGTAAATGTTTAATGACAAAATACCCACAGGCAGATATATTGTTATTAGGGAAATCTTCTCATACACAGGCATTGATGCATTAAGAGGCTTGATGTTTCCATTTTAGCATACAAAACACTAAGACTGGACCGGAGTTGCTCAAACAAATCTTTACCGGCGAATCTACAAAGTGAGCTGACTATACTAAAGCACCTTTATCTTTCAACAAATTAGTCGTCTTTACCATGAAACTGCTTCTTAGTGAATGAGAGCACTGTTGTCGGCACTGCTGTATTGCAGCTGTTTAGAGACCAAAAGGCATAGTAACAGTCATAATGTGATAGTTCTGTCATGAATAATAAGATGCTGAGCTGTCAACTTTTTGTGCAATGCTTGTGGTGACTAAGTTTGTACTCAGCTGAAGTGACAGTTTGGACTGGCAACAAACTGACCTCAACGCCACACTGAAGGGAATCAGAGCTAAATGTTGTGGTTGTATGAACGCTCAGTGACATACATAGTCAAGTGCGTTTGACTGCTGATGCACCCGGTTAGTGTAAGGAAAAAAAAGTAAACACACGATATAGTGACAACAAAACTTTGACCTCAAAGAGAATCATGATTTTCACCTTGAGGTTGAACTGGATCAACAGTGCTACCTATGTAAATGCTAAATAATATCAACAGAAAACCTAAAGGAAAGGGAGTTTACGTTACTAGCTGCACTGATTAATTTGAACTGCAACCAGCAAAACACTCTGGCAGAAATGTTAGTACATATAGTTGCCATTTGTTCGGCTCAGAGTAACATCATTGAATGTTCCCATCAAGTGAATGTCCATAATGTCTGCAAATCCGGCCACTTCAAGAGAACTGTTTGCTTTTCTTCCCTCAATGTTCCCCTTTTTTCACTCCATCCTTTTTTCTTCATGTCTGTGTACACATCATTGTTTCTCTGCCACTACGTTGCCATGGCATCTGTGTAAATGTTATGCTGGTGTGTGGCTTTGTTTTCTGTGTGGCAGGATGAAGCAGTAGAGAGATGCTCTCTTCCTGAAGTGCCCAAGGAACATTGTGGTCAGAGGATCATGGTCAAGTGTCTGTCTTTGAAGTGAGAAAAATTTGAAATATAAGGGCTTACATTTAAGTCTTAACACTCTGATGGTGATGATGATGATGATGATGGTTATTATTATTACTATTAGAAATGCCCAAATGCATTCCATATTTCACAACTATTTTGTATTCTGTATGTTTTTCAGGTTCGAAATAGAAATCGAGCCAATATTTGGATCACTTGCGCTATATGATGTCAAGGAAAAGAAAAAGGTGGGGTTTTTTTGTTCCAACAGATAATTGTTTTATTTGATATAATGAGTATTCTTCCAGTGACTTTTACTCTATAAAACCACTTACGTAATGCTGAGCTCATGCTTCACTAATTGAATTTCCCTTGTCTCAAAAAGGTCTAAGTGGTCTTGCGGTTTAGATCACTGAGTCAAAACTGAATTAAAATCCCTTGACGTGCACTTACATTATCATCTTTCCATCCCCTCCCTCTGCTGTTTCCCGCTTATCTTTCCTCCAACAGATCTCTGAGAATTTTTACTTTGACCTAAACTCAGATCAGATGAAAGGGCTGCTTAAACCCCATACACCTCACACGGCCATATCCACACTGGCCCGTTCCGCTATTTTCTCCATCACATACCCCTCCGCTGATATCTTCCTGGTCATTAAGGTACCGAGAAACTTTTAATATACCAATCTAAATCAAGAATAAATAGTATGTGAAAAAATATGAACTCTTATGTGTTAACAATCATGTGCATGTCCTGTATTTCAGCTTGAAAAAGTCCTTCAACAAGGAGACATTGGTGAATGCTGTGAACCCTACATGGTTATGAAAGAATCTGATTCCTCCAAGGTAATGGAGCCAAAAATATGTTTTGAACTGTTGCAACGCACGATGCGTGCAGCCAGTATACACGTGGGACCTTTTACTGTCTAGTCATGATTATTACTCAACTCTGTCTGGTTAGTTGCAATATTTGCCATCTCCTTTAGCAGGCCAACTCTGTTGGCTATCGTGGATATTTTAGGCTGCTTTAGATCTTTGGATCCTATTTTTTCTTTTGTTCCACTGCAGCACAAAGAGAAGCTGGAGAAGCTGCGTCTTCAAGCTGAGCAGTCATGCAGTCGTCTTGGCCAGTTTCGTATGCCGTTTGCCTGGACAGCCATTCACCTGGTCAACATTGTCAGCAGTGTTGGCGGTCTCGATCGGTCCGACCCAGACTCTGACTCCGGTACTGCTGACTCCAAACACTTTCTTAACTTGAAATATTTCTTACATAATCTCATCTACAAACATGTCCAGAGTAATCAGCGACTGACAGTAACAAAGGTCTGTTCCCAACACATATGCAGACATCTCTCTAACATTATGTGGTTTGTCTCTCGGCTAGAACGAAAAGGCCATGGAACGTGGAATGAGAGAAAGAAGAAGGGATTTGAGCGGATGAGTGTTGGGGACGACATGTGTAACTTTGCCACTTTCCGTCCAGCAACACTTACTGTCACCAACTTCTTCAAACAGGTCAGACCCTGTCAAACAGTAACGCCTATCACTCATTTTATAGTAAATGTTCATACATTTATCCTTAGCGTGATGCACAGTGGCCACATGACCCACTGTTTTGTTGTTGAAGTTTAGTATTTCCGCCATAACAGCACAAACTGTCATGACAAAATTTGGTACAAATTAAACTGTTAACTAAATAAGGCAAGAGTTCACTTTTGAATTGCACCACATTTAATGAAAGAGACAGAGCTGTCGATGATAGTTAAAATGCTTTAAAACTGCTTTTTCCTTTAACTTGGGAAATGAAATTGGTCCCTTTTATACTGAAAAGTTAAAGTAGGCACACCCCCAAAACAAAGATCTTGAAGTTTTTGATTATGGAGTGTTTCATTGTTTTCGCAGTAAATGATGTAATCATATATTTATTCTGTTCTATCACTGTGATAAGATCAAATGCAGATTATAACCATCAGTTTCCAGAAAAAATGTCATCCAAATCCCTGTATTACATTGAAGCACTGAACTGTTGTCGCTCTGAGCATTTTAGCAGTGACAAATGAAGTGAATCTTCTACATAACATATCCACTGCATCCCTTTTAATCATGGCGATTCACTTAAGCCGTCAGTGCTTATTCTATTACTACATGCCTGAATACACCACTTGCTGCTAAAAGCATTTTAAAAGCCACACCTCTACCCCAGCATCCACTGACCTGTAGGCTCGGACTCTACTCCCAACTCCCTGCTTAGTTGAGCTCAATGTTTGCTTGTGGGGAGGCATGAGGTGAAAACCTACTGTAGGTGTTAGGTCATACGCTTGACTGTACATAATAACCTATCCTAAATGAGCTAGCTCACTGAATTATAAGTACATTATAATGGTTTTGTCAAGTACAAACTCCGCTCCTCTGTTTGTGTATATGAAGGAGGGGGACAGGCTGAGTGACGAGGACCTCTACAAGTATCTGGCAGATATGCGCCGGCCATCGTCCGTCCTGCGGCGACTGAGGCCTGTCACAGGTAAACATGACATTCTCTCCCAAACAAGATATTTATGTGAAATTGTCTGTATTCATGTGTAAATGTTTATGGATGATTTATGTATCCATCGTCTTTCATCCCTCAGCCCAGTTGAAGATTGACATTTCCCCAGCTCCGGACTCGCCTCATTATTGTCTGTCACCAGAGCTGCTTCATGTAAAGCCGTATCCAGACCTGCGTGTTCGTCCAACCAAAGAGGTGCTGGAGTTCCCTGCTCGCTATGTATACACACCACACACCACCTACAGGTGAGAGTTCACTTAAATGCATACACACACACACACACACACACACACAAGGTGTACGTTGACCTACAGAACACATAAACATTCACTCAGTCATTGATTCACTCTGTTTGTTTGATTATTGATTTTTGACTGAGCCAGATTTTTTTCTCTGCTGTCAAGTCAGTCTATAGTTAAAAGCAAAGAGGACACAAGGTTTAAAAGCATGACCCTCATTAAAACACATTTTTAGTTATTTTTTTTTTTATATTATAGTAAACCAACCTTAAATAAATAGTATTTTTAATGCATGGTATGTGTTTACAAGAAGGACAAGATACAGTTTGGTGAAACTCAGTCTTTAATAATTTAACAACTTAATTTGAATAGCTTTTTAAAAAAATTTTTACAAAGCACATAGAAGTTAAGACAAAAAAAAAAAAATAGATTAGAGCCATAACAATAATGAGGATACCTTCTTAAAGATACTAGTAAAACTATACAGTGGATTTCTAGCATACATAGGATTGGACGGGAGTGCAGTGACGTGAAGGAGTTGAACCACAGATGGACTTCTTTCGCTCAGAGCAGTGGTGAATCTTAAAGCAACTATGCCATAGCTTCACTCTGGAAGGAAAGAAGTAAAACAGTAATTTTAACTAAATGAAAACATCAAAAGTTCAAAACATACATTATCCAGATGCATGGCATTTTTTTCAACATTAAATGTTTTGAATAAGTGATTTACCATCTTCTGTAGCTTGGAGAGCTGCTCATTCTGAGTGTCGATGTTCTCTTTTTGGAACTGGGTCAAAAGCTGTAAACCTTTCAAGATGTTGGAGTGCTCCTGTGCTCGCTCCTAAAAACATGAGTAAAGTTAACGTAACATATTTACTGTTTGTGAGTGAAGCAGTGAGTGCTATTTAAATATGAAGTAAATGAAAGGCTGGCCAGGACCTCTGCGCTGACCAATTAAAAGTACAAAAGTGAATGTGTGAGGGCTTGAGTGACAGATGTTGAAGTTGTTATGGTTTCTGTTACCTGCAGCTCCTTGATGCTGGTGGGTACAGAACTGTTGAGGTACATCTCTAGCCTCTTCACTTTTGTCTTCAGCTCCACCTCTTCCGTCTCTAAGCTGGCCAGATAGTCTTTAGTCATCTTGGTGTGAGCCTGTTGCGTAGCCATCTGGGCCTGTCAAAAGAGCATCTGCCCATATTATCCTGTTCCCCCAATAACAGTTCCAGTGCATTTCACAGCTGCTTTCCCCTGAGTATAGCATGCAGCTTTCTAGCGCACAACCCCTATCAGAGTTAAAAGAAGGAAAATGAAATAAAGATACACATAATGACTGTGAGTCTTACAAAACAAAAAACGTGGTGCCCAAGCGATAACAGCAACATAACATTTTATATAGACATAGCATATACATTGTTGGGTTTTTGCAAATCACCAAAGAGCTTCTTTGTTATGTCTGCTCAACTCTCTCTTAACATCTCTCGGAAGTTTAATCTGATGGAGCCTTTAGATATTCTACACATTGCCTCAATCTCCCTCTGCTCCTACATGTTTTACCTAGATTTCAATTTGATTGTAGCTCTCAGTGGTTATCTCGCTTGTAATAACGTTCAGCTTCACATGTGGAATCCACTGTTTACATATTTCAGTGTTTTCTTACCTGCAGCAGCTGTAGGACTACTTTTATCTGTTTCTCCACGTCTGCAGCCTGCTCAGTCTGCTTCGCCAGCGTTTGGAGAGTCCCCTCGTGGTTCTTCAAAGTGTGGCTGATTTTTGCGATCTTTGCCTCAGTGGTTTCGTAAACATCGTTAAGGGATTCGCTGAATTGTATGACGCCAAACATGAGCACGTTGACTTGTTCTTGTGGCGCAACCTTGTCTTCAATCTTGCCGGTCTTCCTGACTGGACCTGCATGGACTGCTCCTAAACCAACAGCCACACAAAGCATACACAGGCCCCAGATCATTTTGATAGCAACTGTTGCTCACTCAGTTCTTCAAAAGTTTGATTTCTTCGCCAGCAATAAAGCCGGTTCAGAGGAAGGTTTGTTTGACGTAGATTCTCGCAAATTCGTCAGGAAAGCTATAAAATACGGACTTTTCTATCATAGCTGTGCCGAATTTAGCATCGTCAGCTGCTGGTTGATGAACCTGGAGTGTGGCTGGGCTGCCTTATATTGGATGTGTGAATGCAATACCATGGTAAAACATTAGCTCATTTGTGGTTCGATCATAGGTCTTGTCCATGGCCTTAGTCTCAGTGACCCTCACTTGAAGTTTAACCCCTGAGATACTAATGTTGGCATTTAGGTCACAAAAACATGCAAAAAATATCGTTTCTTACAGAAAATATAATGTTTCATGATTAGCAGTCTTGCAATTTGTGCAGTAGTTGTTCTGTGTAGTTATTTTAAACATGTGATTGTATGGTCAGTCATTGTCGTAACCTCAACAGTTGCATAAAATCAGCTGTTTCAAAATGTGAACAAGAGTTACCTCCAGTGTTTGACTTGGACAGAAGTTAGGGTGACTTTCACCAAGGTAATCCAGTACTGGGTCAGACTCATGCCATGTGCGCACATCAATCTCATCGTCTTTTCCTTCTCTGTAAATAAAATTCTTTTGTCTTTGTAGGTTTTCACTAATGATTGATGCAGAAATACATGATGTTGTAGACAAATGTTGACAACATATCAAAAAATTGGTGCAATTAACTGTCAGGCAAAGTTTCCGCATAGCTCTGCATTTGTTTAAATTATATCATTATTGTCTTTCTTTCTTTCTTTCTTTCTTTCTTTCTTTCTTTCTTTCTTTCTTTCTTTCTTTCCTCTCAGAAACCTGCTCTATGTTTACCCACAAAGTCTGAACTTCAGCAGTCGTCAGGGCTCCGTGAGGAACATCGCTGTAAAAGTTCAGTTCATGGCAGGAGAGGACCCCAGTCAAGCTTTACCGGTGAGTTACTGTGAAGAATAACCAAGTGACCTGACTGCACCGTTCTCAGGAAAATGAAATCCCAGCCGCAAAGAACTGCTTGAGGCACTGAAATTCTATATGATATCTTCTTGGAACAGTGAACTTCACAGGGGCATATTTTTTGAGCGGCAAGAAAGAAAAATGTAATCATATGTAGCGAGCTGCAGCACATCTTTCATGTTGTGGCTCTGATTTATTTTTTGTTTATTCCGTATCAAATGGATGATGTACGGTATGTAGCACCTGGTAAAAATGATCTTCCCCTTGTGTATCAAACACTCATCCCTGTAGACCTGGTAGATAGAACAGCATGCGCTTTGCTCCTTGTTCAATGATATGGCTGTGGTTCTACTAATTAATGAAAATTGTTTCACTCGTGGCAGCTTGTGGCCAAAAAATTATCTAAATATTCAAAGAAACCGTTCAAACTACTCATCCAGCGTAATTTATCATTATTCAAATGCTCCATATTTTCCAGCTACTATTTGTTCTACCACAGTATGGTTAAATATGGTGAATGTTGGGTACTCAAAATGCATGGTTTTGGCAGAGTATCACTTTAAAATTGCTGTCCCATGTAAAATGTCTTAATGATGAAGATGCAAATGACATTAGAATGTGAAAATCTATAAGAAATAGGCCTATAAATAATGGCTGCTGAAATTATAAGAAGTTATTAAAATAGGGAAGAATTGCAACGATGATTGCTTATTTAACTTTTTAAATTTTACAAGAATTCGGTCGGCATCGTTAAAAAAAAAAAGAAAAAAGAAATGTTATCAGACACTGATGGTTCATGTGTGGTTTATTTCTTAAGTGAAGTTTTGTATATGTACCTAAAACCGCTGGGTGATTGCAGTGAATATGGTGATGTCAAGAGTTCCTCCTGCTCGTTGACAACTCCATTCATACCTCTCCATTTTATCCAGGTCATCTTTGGAAAGTCGAGTTGTGCTGAGTTCATGAAAGAAGCATATACTCCTGTAATCTACCATAACAAGTAAGGTTTAATCACCTGTTAACCCTCCGCTTGAGTCTGTGACACTTTTCTTTTCATTCACATTGCCTTTCTTGAACACTGTGTTTAACTCTTGCTCATAAGGTCTCCTGAGTTCTATGAGGAGATGAAGATGAAGATTCCTGCCAATCTGACAGACAACCACCATCTGCTGTTCACCTTCTACCACATCAGCTGCCAACCCAAACAGAACACTCCTCTGGAGACCCCTGTGGGCTACACCGTGAGTACACTCCTTCAGCTGGCTCACATTTCATACTTTCACCCACACACTCACTTGTTTGATAGCTCTTTCTGTTGTCTTGCCATCTGTAAGAGATCGCGTGTCTTCCTTTCTGCCTGCAGTGGATCCCTTTGATGCAGCACGGCCGACTACGCACTGGCTCCTTCAGTCTGCCCGTCTCTGTGGAAAAGCCTCCGCCTAGCTACTCTGTGCTCACCCCTGACGTAAGTGTGTTTGAAGAAAGAATCTGTGAATATCAGTTTGCCTGCCATCACCTATTCCTTTGTGATGTGACTGAGTGTTAAATGAGTTGGACGTCACTTTGTGGCAGGTTCAGCTCCCAGGCATGAAGTGGGTGGATAATCACAAAGGAGTGTTTAATGTCGAGGTGACAGCGGCCTCCTCGGTTCACACTCAGGTACACAAATATGTCTTTATACTGACATTTTCTGTTTATTATGTGCTTTTTATTCCTGGATTTAAAGGCCCAAGTTGGTATTAGTTTAGTGCCACTGGGAGAGGTCTGGTAATCAGAAGAAAAACTTTATATTCTTAGTTTTATGTAATATGAATAGAATTACCCAGAGTTGTTTTGTGGGAATAAAACTAAACTATGGAGCAAACTGACAACTGAGAAACATTTTATATATGTTTTCACTATGCAGTAATGTATCACAGTTCTGTAGGCTTACGTACAATATATTGTGAGCAGTAAATTCATGTAATTTCGTGACACTTTATATCTAGAAAATCATAGAGACAAGATCTTGCCATAAAAGTCTTCTGGAATTTCAACCATGTGCTGCCAAAGTTCAACCTTCTATGGTACTTAGTCTTCCTTTTGTTTATGTCTAGGACCCCAACCTGGATAAGTTCTTCACTCTAGTGTATGTTCTGGAGGAGTACTCCTTCCCTTTCCGTCTTAAGGATGTCATCATAACAGAAGCAAACATGGAGGGGGAGCTGAAGGCCAGCATGGTTGCACTGAAAGGAGCTCTCCTGGATACCTGTGTCAGGTTTTTGCATCAGCTGCTCAACAAGCTCATTCAGCTCATCGTCTATCCTCCAGTCATCGCCGGCCAAATCGGTGAGCAGGCTGTGTATAATAGAACTTATTTTGTTTCATCTTCCTGTATAGCCAAGAGTTTCTTTATTTTCAACTTCAGTGACACACAACAGAGCATCAGATATGCTAAAATTTAACACCTATTACTAAACATAAAAGAGTGTGACAATTTTTTTGGCCACGTGTGTGAACGAGCATTATAATTAATTTTAACTTCTGCATCTTGTTGCTCTCACTCTCAATTTATTTGCAGTGAACCTGGGCCGGGCTGCCTTCGAAGCAATGGCTTTGCTAGTCAACCAGATTCACAAAAACCTGGAGGGAAACCAAGACCAACACGGTCGCAACAACCTGTTGGCTTCCTACATCCATTACTGCCTCCGCCTGCCCACTGCCGAACCTGCAGTGCCCCCGACAGGTGAGTCATCAGACTGAAATGCACATCTTTTGGACTCGAGGCAGCAGAAACAGCACTTTTACTGGACCATAAGAGGTCGTTTTATTGGACGTGTCTGTTTATTTGCTCCCATCTCTCTTCCTTCTTTCTCCTTTAATAGCAGGCACCCAGTCCTATGAGATGCCAATGCAATACGCTACCTTATCAAGGGCAACGGCCCGTCCAAGCAGCCTCCACTTGTCCCGTTCAAAGAGTATTAGCAACTCTAACCCCGACCTGGCAAGCACACCAGTCTCTCCTGACGAAGAAGTGCAAAGGATCATGGGAAGCAAGGTGAGTTGTACCTGTCCTGTCCAAGCCCATTTGATATTAAAAAGTGGTTAAATGCTTCTATTCAGTTTTAGAGTTCTTAAAATTGTGCAGTCTCTTGGTCTTCTTATGTGTAGTGAGAAATTTTCACCAATGTTTTTGTTCTAACTTGTTTTCGTAGACAGCTGTTGCTTAACTTGGACATTTGTTTTATTTTCAATTTCTCATTTTTATGTTGTCTAGAACTGAGGGTGTTGTTGTTAAAAATAGGATCATTTTTGTATCTGGCAACACAAAATGATTAAGTCTGTATTTTTATGTTTTCATTATGGTGCCATATTTCCAATTTGTGCTCAGCCAGCATCGCTGTGTTTTTGTTGTTGAAATAATAGTGTCTTGAATCTTCACAGCAGATTCAATAAGCTCTGGCTGACTGAGAACTCTGTGCCAGTTAATCACACTACTTAGTCAACAATTCAATTATGCTTTGTGCCTCTGTCCCTTGTGTTTCATATAGTACCTCCAGTCCTTTATTCTCCCCTCCCCTGCTTTCTTTTCTTCCTTACTGTCCTTGTCCCTTATGTTTTTATTTTTCCTGATTTTTCAATTCAAATAATCTCTTGTACGGTAATTACCCTCCCTTTACTCACTGTGCCCTTGCCTCTTGCCACACTATGTTTGTGTGTGTGTGTTGTGTGTATCTCTGGTGGCTTATGGCAGGGCATTGACCGCTCCCACTCCTGGGTAAACTCTGCTTATGCCCCTGGGGGCTCCAGATCTGTGCTACGCCGGAACCCCAACTCCAGCTGTGAGCTCAAGCAGGTGCCAAATCCTTCCGCCTCCTCCTCACCTTCACCTCCTCCACCTCCATCCTGCACCACCTCTGATCAGCTCTCGTGGGTCATTTCTCACCTCAGCTCTCAGGGCATGTATCTGTGTCTGTCTGCCTCCAACTCTGCTGCCGTAATCCCAACTGCTCCCCTTTTTATCCATGACTACACCTCACCCATCCTCTCTCTCTGCTGCCTAACAGGCCATATCTGTGGCGTTTAAGTGGCACGAGCTCTTCCTCGAGCTTGTTATATTACTTTCCAACCTTATACTCATCAGAGTTCATTGAAAGTTCTCCGGCCAACCACCCATTTTCATTCATCCATTTTCACACCACTTTGTCCTCATGTCTGTGTGTTCACCTCACCGTCACTCCATGTCAGGCAAACGACCGCAGCTGCAATCGCATGTCTGCCTTTCTGGACAGCGTGGCCTTGTTTTCAGTTCCCACAAGGCAGATTGCAAAGAAGGTAAAACTGGCATTTACCGTGAAACTGTAAAGATGACATTCCTGGTGACAAACTAACACATTTTGATGTCCTAACATTCAGCAACTTTCAGCATCATTAACATTCATTGTCGTTCCATGTTATTTTAACAACTGTGTTTATATGTGAGATGGTGTGAAAATTTGCCACCTCCAACCGCTTCTTAGAAGATTTTTTTTCTCTAAAGGTTTCAGCGCTCAATCTGTGGTGTAGGTACTGATTAAATCATTGTTTTTATTATTACTATCAGTGATTCAATTAGGATTTCTGTCAGTAAGTGTCCCAATGCCTGATTAAATATCAAACATTTGCACTTACAACTTCAGAAACCACACTTACAGTTCACAACTTACTGCTTGTGAAAACAAACACACACCATTTTAATCTTAATAGCTCATCTTGTTTCTGAAATGGTTTCCTTATGTGAGCTAAAACTTGTACTGTGTGTTGGTGCATGTCTAGCTGCTCCATGAGGAGCTGGCATTACAGTGGGTGGTCAGCACCAGCGCAGTGAGGGATGCAGCGCTGCAGCAGGCCTGGTTTTTCTTCCAGCTTATGGTCAGTATCGTTCGTACATTTACAGTGATTTTACTCCACTTTCTAAGTGCTCTAAATCTAACTACAGGAAGGGCAAGATTTTAATGAAGTGACAATGTTTTCTTAATTATGGCTACCCCTACAGACAAAGAGCATGACCCATCACTTATTCCTGACATCGAAAATGGAAGTTGCCAGGCGTCAGCGTTTCCCTGACCGCTTTGTGGACGACATTGCTGCACTTGTGTGTGCCATCAGCGCAGACATAGCCAGCCGATACCACAAGGTACAGAGCTTTTAAAGTTACCCCACATTAAAGAAATTAATTGCTGGTAGTTAATTCTTTTTAACAATGAGTTGAGTTTACAGACTAACAAAAAATGACAATGGTGTAATTTAATTTTTTTTTCTAAATGGAAAGTTGGCTTATGTCTTATCGAGTGCTTTATCGAGAGCATTATTAGTTGATTCAAATAACTTATTTTACTGGAATTTGTAACAATATTTTCTTTTCCAGTTTATCAGAAATGCTGTCTTACTTCCTAATGCTCTCGCTCTCACATTAATTTTCTCAGGATGTGGAGCTTGTGGAGAGGCTAAATAGCAGTCTGGCCTTCTTCCTGAATGATCTGCTGTCTCTCATGGACCGGGGCTTTGTGTTCAACCTCATCCGCTCCTACTACAAACAGGTGCCTGTTGCTCTTCTCTCTGTTTTCCTATAATATCCTGTAACTCTCCAGTGCTTCCACTCATAGTGTCTTCTACAAACTTGTGTGTTCAACAGATTGCCAACAAGCTTCACACAGCGCAAAATCCCAGTTCCCTGAACGCCCTGAGGATGGATTTTACTCGTATTGTCTGCAGCCATGAGCATTATGTCATCCTCAACTTGCCATGCTCAACTCTGAGCCCTCCAGCTTCCCCCTCCCCCTCCACCTCCTCCACCACCTCACAGGTAATGGAACAGGCTGGAAAATCTAATAAAACTGAGTTAGTTCAGTTCATTATAATCATTTTTCTGGGACATATAAAGAAAGATGTTTTGTATTGTATATGATACTGACACAATGATCTGCAGTCAATACTAATATAACTAATGCAATCAATAGTTCAAAATCTAGACTATTTGAATACCTCCCTTACATCGGCATAAGTGCATAAACATATTGTGATTGCATATGCATCTGTGCGTACACATCAACGCTCAACATTAATTTAAACTGCTCTTGCATTATGTTTTCATATCTTCCTGTCTCATCTTTGTTATCTCTTGTTGTATCCAGAGTTCAGCATTTTCCAGTGTGGTTCAAGATCAGGGTGTAGCCACCATGTTTGAGCTCTCCGTCCCTTTTCGCCAGCAGCACTTCCTTTCTGGCCTGCTGCTTACTGAGCTTTCTCTCATCCTCGAGCCAGATGGGGAAGGGTGGGTTCTTTGTTGTCGCATATATACTGATCAAGGCCTTATTTTTAGTTTTCACATAGGTATTTTCACAGATTTACGATTTATCATGAAATGCTGTAGAGCTTAAAGTATGTGTGTTCACTGAGAACTACACCACAGATGCCTGAGATACTCTTTTGTTATCCACAGGGTTTTCTTCCTTCATAAAAAGGCCATTAGTGCAGTTCATTCCCTGATGTGTAGCCATGATGCAGACCTTCGCTACAGGGACCCTCAGGTTAGAGCCCACATCGCTCAGCTCTACCTGCCCCTCATCCCCATCGTCATGGAGACGTTGCATCAGCTTCACGACTTCTCTGGTCAGCAGAACAATACGTGCCTCCCACTAATACAGTTTTCCACCTCCTCGACAGTGTTCTATTTCCAGTGTTATTGTACCTGAGAGTGTTTCTCTGATTTCTTTGAAGACTCCTCGCCTGCACGGGTCCGCCATGCCTCCGCCCACGCCGACGATGCTGACCCAGACAGTAGCAACACTATCAGTCAGTCTGTTGCCATGGCAATTGCAGGCTCCCCTTTGCCGCATGCCAAAGCCAACCCATTTGCACTACCCACAGTGGTAAGTGATAGCAGCAAGGGTCAGACTGTTCCCCTGGGCCCTACAGACTGACAGGTCACAGATCGGCTTCTGTGTGGGAGGTGGCTGCCTCAGTATGACAGACGATCATGCCACACAACCACCCATTTAAAAAACATTTGCATTCTTCCCATGTTGTTGTTTTCTGAGAAGTACAGCTGCTCATCTTAGCCTGTAGGTGGCTCTCTGTCCATTATCTTTTTAACTTTGTCTAAACAGCCATTTTGTTCTGTACTGAAGCAGATTACAAGACTGGCACTGAGTTTGTATGTTTGTTGTCACCAGGCTGGGCGCCAGTCCAGCTCTCTGTCTGCTGAGTGCAGCAGGACTCTGCTGGTGTGTTTCCTGTGGGTGCTGAAGAATGCAGATGCAGCTCTCCTGGAGCGTTGGGTGTCTGATTTGTCTGTTCTGCAAATCAACCGCCTGCTGGATCTGCTGCATCTCTGTGTCTCGTGCTTTGAATACAAGGTAAATTAACTAGGCACTGTCACCGCAAAGAGTCTTTCATCACTGTTACGTCATCACACAATACCATCAGGGAGATACCAAATTCCATAAGTCATTTCTTTACATAGAGATTTATCACAGCAAATGTTCATTATATTGTTTTTTTCTTTTTGTTTGTTTACTGCACTTTGTATGAATTCATTGCGAAATCAAAACTGCTCTTTTTTTTTTTTTTCTTTTTTTTTTTACTTTTGCTCACAAACTGTATGTGCCTATGTAAAAAATCTCTAATGCAAAAATAATGATGAGTGTGGCAACACAAGTTTGAGTTATGTCAGTCCAATTGTGCTGACATTGCTTGGCTGACTGACATTACCAGCATTTCTGCAACTAAAAAGCCTGTGTGATATATAGTATTTGATGTATTTTACACTCAGGCACTTAAACTTCAGACTTCACGTCTGGTTTACAACTTTGTTTTGCTTTGTCATTTGCACAGCGCTCCATGTCAGTAGCCTTTAAAGAAAGTTTACTGAACTCACCAGTATTGCAGCATTCTACAAGTTTGTGTGTTTTTTTCTACAGTGTTTGTGTTTCTAAAATACATTACTGATCATCATTGGTGGCTGTTACAGGGGAAGAAGGCTCTGGAGAGGATCAACAGCCTGACATTTAAAAAGTCTCAGGACATGAAGGCCCGACTGGAGGAAGCCATACTGGGCACCATCGGAGCCCGACAGGAGATGGTTCGCCGCTGCAGAGGTAAGTAACCTGACAGCACAGTAGTGTTTGTGTGTGTAGCTGCTAGTATGTGACGTGTTTAAAGAAATGTGTTAACATTGACAGAGAGGAGTCCTTATGGCAGCCAGGAGAATGTTAGGTGGAGAAAGAACGTCACTCACTGGAGACAAAACACAGACAGAGTCGACAAGTACGTCCTTCACATTATTGACACTAACGAAGCAGTTTCTCATGAAACTCTCTCATGTATGCTCATATACAGAAATTACTTGGAGATTTCTGCATTGCAATATAAATCATGCACATGTATACCACACTGATGCATTTAAAACAACACCTTGCAGGACTAAGGCAGAGGTGGAGCAGGAGTCTGTTGTTGATGGAAACTTAGCCACTGAGGCCTCTCTGATAGTACTGGACACACTGGAAATTGTAGTAAAGGTAAAATAATTACTGATGCACAAAATTGTCTCTTTTGTGTAGATTTCCCTCGCTGTAGTTTGTTGTGTCTCTTTTCTCTTTCAGACTGTGGTTGCATCAGAGTTGAAAGAAAGTGTTTTAGGCGGGGTGCTGAGAGTGCTTCTCCACAGCATGGCAGGCAACCAGAGCGCCCTCTTCCTGCAGCATTGCTTCACTACACAGAGAGCTCTCGTTTTCAAGGCAAGCACAAATACATGGTCTAGCTTTAGTTTGTTTTTATTTTTTAAACAATCAAGTATAAAATCACCTTGAACTAACACAACACATACTAATTAAAAAAGTTATTTTTGTCCCAACTTGTAATCATTGTTTTGCATAATAATCCTCATTGGACTGGTTTAAACAAAAACTAAATGTGTTTTTTCTGATTTCTGATTATGTCTGTGTTTCATTAGTATGCAAACAAAATTTTTAAGTAAAATATGGTATATTATATTTAATTGTGGACGGCATGGTGTGCAGTGGTTAGTACTGTTGCCTCACAGCTCGAAGGTTGTGGGTTCAAATCTCGGCCTGGGGTCTTTGTGTGTGGAGTTTGCATGTTCTCCCTGTACCTAAGTGGGTTCTCACCAGGTGCTGTCCGTAGGTGTGTTTGTGATTGTGCTTGGTTGTCTCTCTGTGTGGCCTTGTGATGGACTGGTGACCTATGTAGGGTGTCCCCAACCGTCACCCTACAACAGCCCCCTGCAATCCATCCATTATCTAAGTGGTTCATAGATGATGGATGGATGATATTTCATGTCTGTGTAAAAGGACTAAACGTATATAAAGTAAAAGTGTGTGTGTTTTTGTGCACAGTTCCCAGAGATGCTGTTTGAAGAGGACACTGAACTCTGTGCAGACCTGTGCTTGCGTCTCCTGCGGCACTGCAGCAGCAGTGTCAGCTCTGTCAGAAGTCACGCCTCAGCATCTCTTTACCTGCTCATGAGACAGAACTTTGAGATTGGAAATGTAGGTTTAGACATTGTTTTTCTTTTCCTGTAAATTGCATTTTGATGTTCTTGCATAGCTGAGGGACATGCCAGCAGAACAAACGCACACAGGGTGTTTGTGGAGTTGAGGCTATAATGATGTTGTAAGTCACAGTGGGTTCTATTTTTGGTCTTGTACCAGAACTTTGCTCGAGTGAAGATGCAGGTCACCATGTCTCTGTCCTCGCTGGTGGGAACGTCACAGAACTTTAATGAGGAGCATCTTCGTCGTTCTCTCAAGACGATCTTGACATACGCTGAAGAGGACCTCGAGCTGCGTGACACACCTTTCCCAGAGCAGGTTCGTAACAAAGAGCACACTGTTTACAATATCCAGATCTGGGGCTGCTACAATGGAAAACACTTTACTAATATGGAGTATGCATATTTAAAATTGCAGGTCCAGGATCTGGTGTTCAACCTGCATATGATTCTTACTGACACTGTGAAGATGAAAGAACATCAGCAGGATCCAGAGATGCTCCTTGACCTGATGTACAGGTACTGGGATGCCCATCACTGAGGCTGACAAACAATAAGAAAGTGTCACAAATAAAAATTGAAATTTTTCTGTTCCAGGATTGCAAAGGGCTACCAGAACTCCCCTGACTTGCGTCTGACGTGGCTTCAGAACATGGCGGGGAAACACTCAGAGCGAGGGAACCATGCTGAGGCGGCCCACTGCCTGGTCCACAGTGCAGCTCTGGTGGCAGAGTACCTGAACATGCTGGAGGACTGCCGCTACCTGCCAATCGGTTGTGTCACATTTCAGGTCAGTGCATGCTGTTTACATTAGTGACTCATTCTACTTCAACAAAACAAGCTGACAAACGAAAACATTTTTTTGTTCAATCCAACTTCTCTGTTTCTCCCACAGAATATTTCATCCAACATATTAGAGGAGTCAGCAGTATCTGATGATGTGCTGTCTCCAGAGGAGGAAGGCATTTGTGCTGGGAAGTATTTCAGCGAGTCTGGCCTGGTGGGCCTCCTGGAGCAAGCAGCTGCCTCCTTTAACATGGTATGACTCACAGTCTCTGACAACATGGTGACACAGCACAAGGTTTCAGCATTAACATGGCCGATGGAGGTTTATGTGATTGGGTGGTGTGTGTAAAACTGGTGTCCCATTGTGCTGTAACCACAGGCTGCCATGTATGAGGCTATAAATGAAGTGTACAAGATTCTGCTGCCCATTCATGAAGCCAACAGAGACTTCAAAAAGCTGGCTACAGTGCATGGGAAACTACAAGATGCCTTCAACAAAGTCTACAACCAAGTGAGTTGACAGTTTGATTCTAAAATCACCAGCAAATAACAATAGTCTTAGTGTTGATGAGAAAATGAACTTTATCCTGATTTCTGTCTCATATGCTTCTTTTCTCTACTATTCCAGAGTTCAGGATGGGAGGTAACAAGTTAATTTGACATTTAAGATCAAACTTATTCAGAAAGTATTTCTATTTATACTGATAATGTTTTCCTTCTTCCCCATGTGTTATTTTCTTCTCTGCTCCTGTGTGAATGACATGTCACTGGTGAGTGAAACTCAAAACTTGCTTTCACACTTGGACATAGTTGAGTTGAACCATGATTGCAACAGTTTCCATTCCTTTTTGCTGCACTCCTACTGTGGCAAAACTACACTTCAGCCTAAATATACATTTGAACTTTTTTCCTACAGCAGTTGTTCTTCTATTTATGAATATGCTGGGATATTTTTACACAATTAAAAGAGACCTTTCATTTTAGCATTTTCATCTGTAAAAACACGGAACACGGTGTAAAGTTTCAAAAAATGTGTCCACAAATTCCATCAACTTCATTTCATTTTCTAGTTTTGTCATGTTAATACATAAGCACTATGTCAGCTGATTTTATTTGACTTCACCTCTGCACTCTCTAATCGTCTCCTCTTTCACCCTGTCTTTAGTGTTTAGAGAATGTTTGGGACCTATTTTCGTGTGGGTTTCTATGGCTGTCAGTTTGGAGACCTGGATGAACAAGAGTTCGTCTACAAGGAGCCATCAATCACCAAATTAGCTGAGATCTCCCACAGACTCGAGGCACGTTAACTCGTCATGATGCTTAGAAAAATGTCTTTAGTGATTTATGAGAAACACATGTCTGAAGATGAATCTCGTTGGTGCACAGGAGTTCTACTCAGCGAGGTTCGGGGATGAGGTGGTTGAAATTATCAAGGACTCCAACCCAGTCGACAAAAACAAACTGGATCCCAACAAGGTAAAATGATGCGTGCATTTGTGACTAACAGAAAAACGAGGCAGAGCTCGGAAAACATATGACTGTACTGATGACTGTTTCAGGCCTACCTCCAGATCACCTACGTGGAGCCTTTCTTTGACACATATGAGCTAAAGGAAAGAATCACCTACTTTGATAAGAACTACAACCTGCGGACCTTCATGTACTGCACTCCCTTCACTCTGGATGGCCGCGCTCACGGCGACTTGCACGAGCAGTACAAACGCAAAACCATCCTGACGACATCACATGCCTTCCCTTACATCAAGACACGCATCAACGTTCTGCACAAGGAGGAGGTGGGTGTCAGTTCTGGAGCCGTCAGATGCTGTATCAACACGCTGCATGTTGTCAATGTGTTGTGTTTGGTTCCCCAGATCATTCTTGTCCCCATGGAGGTGGCAATTGAGGACATGCAGAAGAAGACTCAGGAGCTCGCTTTTGCCACAAACCAAGACCCTGCAGACTCAAAGATGCTGCAAATGGTGCTGCAGGGCTGTGTGGGCACCACCGTCAACCAGGTGCCCATTTGCAACTGATAATTTACAGTGTTTGTAACCACAATGCATTCAAAAAGTCAACGTCACCCTGTAATACTACTTCCATCAAAGTGGGGCTTCATGTCTGTGTCAGTGTTTTAAATAGGGATAGACATTCCTTAGCAGATGTGTAACAGTTCGTCCCCCTCACAGGGCCCCCTCGAGGTGGCGCAGGTCTTTCTCTCCGACATTCCTGATGACCCAAAACTGTTCCGCCATCACAACAAACTGCGCCTCTGCTTTAAAGACTTCACGAAGAGGTGATGACACACTCCACGACTCCGACAGGCCGCTGTGTAACTAATAAAAACAAATCCCAACTCCCTGCGTCTTCCCTGCTGTCTTTCGCACAGGTGTGAGGATGCCCTGAGGAAGAATAAAGCCCTCATTGGACCAGATCAGAAGGAGTACCACAGAGAGCTGGAGAGGAACTACTATAAGCTGAAAGAAGCTCTGGGTCCTCTCATCAACCGCAAGATCCCACAGCTATACAGAACCCTGCCAGCTCAGACGACGCAAACACAACGGTAACTTGAGACATTGAACACACACACACACACACACACGCCTACGCACAGGGACGCACAAAATGAGCTCATGCTGCTGCTTGGAACCTCTTGAAACCAACACAAAAGCAGCGTAAAACCAAACTTTATCATACTCCAGGCCGTAGGCTCATCCAATGTGTTCGTCACGAGTGAACAAACATTTAAACACATTTGAATGATTTCAATTCTGTCACATTTTACAAAGATTTTACATTCATTCGATCATATAGGCAGCTTGACAGAAGCTGGTGCACTTCTTGAAGCACTGTTGCCTGTTTGACTGTGGAAACTATCACCATATGTTTTTTGTTTTCATCGTATTTTGCTGCCGCTCTGTTTGCACATGACGGTCTGGTGACTGCCGGGTCATAATAAAAAAACTGAACTACAGACAGCAGCACCTGCCAGAGCGATGCTGCAACACTGATGGAAATCTAACTTTTTTAAGATAGTTTGATGTTCCAATCTTATAAAAAAATCAAAAATGTATTGTAAATATTCAATTGAAACAAACCTTAACTTTCATTATTCTGTCAGCTGCCTGCAAGATTTGAACTCACTCCCACTTCTGGAAACAAGATGTTAATTGAAAACCATGTAAGCTTTTAGTGGAACATGCACAAAGACACCAGCTTTAAATCTTTCATTCAAATTTTCACGTGCCCCAAAATTCAACATGACACTCGCTACAACTCAATATATTTTGCAGATTTCCAGCCACGCTATACCAAAAAAAAAAAAAAAAACACTCAGTAATTTATTTTTTTAATTATCTTGCCTCTCCCTCTCACAGGAACTCCTACAGTAGGTCCAGTCTCCGCAGAGTCGACTGCTGAGCCACAGAAAACTGGAAAACAACTCAGAGCAACAAGCTTTTAGAAATTAGCACCGTCTCATCCCGTCTGTTGTCCCTCCCCCCCACCACACTGCACACCAACTGTCACAAGCACACACACTATACTCTTC